>NW_028190556.1:0-81710 GCF_048542155.1 Nylanderia fulva
GGAAAGCGAAAGAAAAAGAAATATAGTTCTATGTTATTAATCTCTGAATATTAATTTTATATTTTTATTTGTTTATTATATAAACAGTATATTGATTTTATTGTGTAAATCTTGGTTTATGTATATTAGGATTTCATAATACAGAATTCCAAAGAAGAGACTTGGCGATTAGTGTACGTTATAGAATTGAATAAATCTGACACTAAATTGTTAGAATGCTTGGCTTGCCCTAAAGATATTAATATCATTAAAAAGTATTTACCAATTAAACAAAACATTTTTACAGAAAAAAAATATTCAAACTCTTTCAACAGTTTTTTATATATTATTACGAAACATGCGAAGAATTAAATTATACTGGAGTACATATTAGATCATTTTCACGAAATAAAACCAAAGTAATGTGGCATATTTTTATAAATATTGTATACAAAAGTTTATTATATGTATTATATATACATACATCTGTTTTATCGTTTTTAGATATGTTACTATACCTGCGACATTAATTATTATTATTAACAACGTATATGTTGTAGATCAAACTGAGGTAAAAATTGTACATGATTATATACGTGTACAAAATGTGATAATAATGCAATGTATTAACAATTATTATACAATGTTTAAAATAATTTTCATAATTTTATAACAACGTTATTCATTTATCATGTTCAAATAATAATACATTTTAGCTAATAAAGCAATTCTTAGAAAGATGGAAGACGCACTTAACAGACATATATTTTATAAAATGTATAACGCAGAACATTTACTTAACAATTATCACATAAAAAAGGTAAATTTAATAAATATAATATATTATGGAAAGCGAAAGAAAAAGAAATATAGTTCTATGTTATTAATCTCTGAATATTAATTTTATATTTTATTATATTATATTTTATTTGTTTATTATATAAACAGTATATTGATTTTATTGTGTAAATCTTGGTTTATGTATATTAGGATTTCATAATACAGAATTCTGACAAAATTGAAACCAAGATAGTAATTTGCAACAATCAAATCGAAAGACAGAGACAGTATTTTGAAAATTTTTTCTTCTATTTGATGAATGCAAAAAAATTGCAGCTTTGCATGCGTGGATATGCTTCATATAAATAATTTTTTTATATTGTATGTACTATTTTATTACTGCTTAAATTATTGTTTATATAGATACATTACATTTTGATGCCTCTATATTTATAAAACTTTACGACTGCATATATCAAAAGTTTTTTCTTTTTTGTGAACTTGCTTGAAGTAGTTGGTGATATATTCCCAGATAGCCACAGTAATTATTATGACATCAAAATGCTGTCATAATAATTACTGTGGCTATTTGGGTTATTATCTATGTAATCACAGTAAAGTAGTCATATATAATAATAAATTTTATTGATAGATATAAAATAATAATATGTGTATGAATTTAAATAATATAAGTATATAAATATGTTTATTAAATGTGAAATGATAAATAAACTAAAATGTATTATCTATTTATTTTGAATTATATATTGAATTATATATTATGTTTTGAATTTTTTACGTTAATTAATAAAATGGTATGTTTACGCGCGCGCGCGCACGCACACGCACACACCTACACCCACACACACGCACACGCACACGCACACACCCACGCACACGCACACGCACGCACACACCCACACCCACGCACACATTTGAGCACTCGTGTCAAAGAACATTTCAATATCAAAATGCACACTAGTAATTTATCTATCATTAACAAGCATAAAATTGAATTTAACCATGATTTTGATTGGTCTCATTCAAATATTTTACATAAAGAAAAACATACTAAGAAAAGAGAGATTGCTGAAATGTTCTATATTAAGAAAAACAGTAAAAACACAATAAATTTACAAAAGGATACCGAAAATCTTAATAATATATATGACTAATAAAGGTCGCATAGTTGCTGAATAATTGTCGAATGTGTCTAAAGTGTATCAATTGACATAAGGAGTTTCTCCTATAATTGTAATTACATTTTGTAAGTTTCATATTTTTCCGAAAAAAAGCCAGCCGAAAACGACCGCATCAACAAAAAAAAAGAGAAGCGTTGCTAGCGTGTCCCATACAGCACCGTTAGATTGCAAAAACATTACAACAATCTTTCACCGCAATATTGCAATATTGCAAATTCACTGCAAAATGTTGCTACATCATTGCTGTTGAATTGCAGCAATGTTAAAATGTCCGCTTTTTGGAAGATAATAAAATTATTGATTATCGTTAACATCTTTTATTGTACAATATTGCAAAAAATTATTTTATTACAGTATTATACCCAGCAAATACCAAGTTACAGTTATATAATTGTTAGTTGTAATTTTCCACTCAACAATATAATTGTTATAATACACGTATTATATTTTTGAGTGGGAAATTACAACTAACAATTATATAGCTGTAACTTGGTGTTTGCTGAGTATATATATGTATATATATTACAATATATAAATTATAGAATTTGGATTACATGCAATATTTCCGAAAGATTAATGTCATGTTGCTACAAGTGTGCTGGAATTTTGTGCACCTATATCTCTGCAATGTCTTTATAATGTTGCATTGCAACTTGCAACATTGCAACGTTGCTGCAATATAATTGCAATAATCTATGCTGTATGGGGTTCGTAGGACTCGCTCTCGAGAAGTTTGGCGTATTACATGTTTAAACTATCAGTGATTTCCGTAACACAAACTTTTCCTCATTGTTACTTTTAAAACGAAATATATTTTTCCATTGGCAAGGGAACATTGACTGAGAAATTAGTTTGTGCACATGCTTGCTGTTTATATATGTATGTGTGTAAGACAAGCGTATGCATTTTCAATTTTATGAATAATTTAATGAATAATAAAGATTGTGTGTTTATTTTGGGAAAGATAAGAATTAAATTTAATTTTGTCTAGATTTAAATAATAGAAAAAAATTGTCAATTGATTGAAATAAAAATTTATTTCAGTGAATAGAAATTGGGAATAATTATCTTTTCAGTCTTTTAAAATAGAAATTTCAATTAATAAATACAAATTAAATTAATAAAAGACACTGTTATAAGATTATAAATATATTTTATTAAGAATTTTATATATTAAAAAGAATTTTTTTTCTTTCTAGCTCTCTCTCTTCTTTTCCCTCATACATATATTTTTTTGCAAGGACATCACAGATTATTTTTTATACTTATGATATTTTATCTATATTATTAAATATATATTTTATCTATAATAACCAATTTTACAAGTGTTCACTGTATGTATATAGAGTGATAAAATTGACTTCTTCCTTTTCTCATAAAGCATGCCAATTGATTCACCAAATCGCGACATTCGTGAAATTTAGAATTTCGAGATATCGAACTCTCGAACGCTCTTAATCGATGTATCGATATCGCGAGACATTCGTCTGTCTCGAAATCTCGACTCGCTTGTGTGAGTGAAGCGTAAAAATAAAAGAAATTTTGACAGATTTTTTTTCCATAAACATGTCTCTCTCAGATATATATATATATATATATATATATATTGTAACCACGTATAAATCGTGTTTAAACGACACTTGTACGGGGAATTCTGACTGATTTTCTTGCTGAATGTGTGTGATCTCTGTTAAATAATTTTAGGTTAAATATGGTAAGAATGTGCTCTGATCTTATATTGTGGTTGTTGGACGTCAATTTTTTTTTTTTTTTTATTTGAATGGGTTTAATTTTCTCACAATGTTATTTTCGCATTGATTGTATATGTGTATTTCGACTTACTTATGTCTACAATCTTTATAAGTATTTTTGGAAGCCAAAAATATGCAAAGGCTTTAGTGTTATCTTGCGCAACAAAATCAAGTATATCATGTAGTAGCAATGCAATGTTGCTTGTGTGTGCCCTAATTTTTTGAGAATTATATATTTACTTTTATTTAATACCTTTATTAAATTCCAAACTGTATATTCTTTTCTTTTCTCTTATGTAATTTTCTGTTACCCTTAGATGACGTTCATTAAATGTAAGGTGCATGTAAAATAAACATAGATTCCTGGAAGCAAAGAATTATGAATTAATATATGTATATATATTAAGAAAATTTCAAAATTATCAGAATATATAATTAGCATGACAAAAAAATATATCTGTTTTTATTGCACGTATTAAATATTTTTTTTATCCTTCAATGTGTAATATATTTTGAACATAGAAAATGTAAAATATGTGTATGTGTGTGATGCTGCCAAAAGAGAAGAGCTGTCATTTTTACATTTATCTTATACTTTTTTAAATACTTTCTGTGTTCTAAATGAAATAAACTGTTAAAAGTTTTGAGAAATAATTAACAAGAAGAAATAAATAAAAAAGTTGCTTTTAAACTGTTCTTAAATTATATCTTCCCAAATTATGTATCCATAAAATCTATATTCTTAAATACATAATCTATTTTTTATCTAAATTCTCTATATCTAATATATTATGAATATCTCAAAAATTGCAATATCAGAAAACTGTCTTATTGAATATTTGTATAATCTTACCTTTTCATTGTATTGCATTTTTTATTGTAGTTACAATGCATTACAATGCATTGCAATTAATAATTATACATAAAAGTATTCTTTTTTTGCAAGAAAAATAATTATGATTTTTTTATCAGTTAAATCATATTGCGTATATATTATATTTCAAATTTTTATTAAAAAAAAACAATATTTTAGATGTTATCCTGTGATGAGAAAATATATGTTGTATGTGATATTTCTGAAGAAATGCATGAAAAATGAGCTTTAGAATATACATGTATACTTTATGAATGAAAAAAAAATAATTTACCATTAACCATTTCTAATTTTGCTGTTTAAATAAAAAAAACTAAAATATTTTCTAGAGAAAATCTATCTAAATGTCTGATGAGAGAGAAATGTTTTTAGTTCAGATGGTACAGTATAAACACAGACAGAGATCCACCCAAGAATATACATGTCTCTTTCTAATTCTGGCTCCGATTTTCTATAGGATAGTATAGGAAAAGTTAAGTATACTATAGAGCTCAATGGCACGGAAGTATCCAGCAGCAGTCGCGAACGGAGATCTTCGGGGATCCTCGTTATTATAAATCGGGGTTAGACGGGATAGCGAACAATTTATAGTGCAATATTCGTCGTCCGGGCGATTAAAGTGACGTAAATGTCAAAGGACGAAAATGTCGTCTTTCCTTGAGCACGACGCAGCAATAGACGATGCGAATGGAAACGGCAAACGCGATCCTGTCCACGGGGGTCCAGTCTCCAATTTCTCATCACTTTTAAATAAGCTGGTGAACCAGATTGTCTTTTAACCTTCCTTTTGACAGCACTCACGACTATTATTTCATTTCTGATTAGTGCAAATAAGTCATGGTCCATGTTTGGAGATGTATTATGGATATAATTTATATATATATATATATATATATATATATATATATATATTGTTCCATATTAGATTGGAAATCTGGAAAATATATTTTCATAAAACTAGAATAAATGTATAATGTGATTCTCAGCAGAGATAAAAATTTTCTACAATTAGCCCATTAGCTTTTATCGTATTATTAAATTTTCTCAATTATATTTATGTCTAAATTCGTTTTATTATTCTTTTAATCCAGGAGAAGCAACAGGATCCCAACAGAACTACAGCAGATCTGGAATTTGTTTATGATGACACTGATATACATACTAATGAAATTGCCGAGTTATATAGCTATACAGAGCAGTATGAATTACAACTTAATCTTAAGGTATAGTTGAGTTATAATGATGAATTTGTTATGCTAGAAATAAAAAATAATTAGTATAGCAACACGTATAAAACCCAGATTAAATGAGCTTTTATAAATTGTAGGCTTTTGAAGATCAGATGGAATGGTACAAATTAAGACCATGGTGGCAAAATTTAACAAGACCACAACAAAAATCTGTAATCTATAAATTGCTGGATCAATTAGAAGTTTCCAATAAACAGCTCAGAATGAAGGCGGCACGCTGCATCCTTTATTTAGCTCAGGGTTGTTGGGCTGAGGTACAGTCTGACAAAGAACAACAAGACTGGACTAGGACAAATGTAATGTTACTCTATGAAGCTGGCATTTTTCCAGCATTTGTTGAACTGCTAAATATTGAGATCGAGTAAGATTATACTATATATATTTGTCATACTGGAATGCACAGATTCTTATTTGACTTTTTGTACATTAAAGAATTTTTTACAGGAATAGCACAACTGCTACCACAGCAATGAGAAAGCTAGCTGTTAGTCTTGCTGATTCAATAGATCTAAGAGTCATTCTGTCCGTTTTGTACATTATAACAGAAGTGATGAGAGAGGAATTAAAAAATATTGAACACAGCGAGTATAAAGAAAATGTTGAAGGTTTCAAAGAAGATCTTGGTATGTCATTGTGTTTATCTAGAATATCTTAACAACTATCATATTTCAAAAGAAAGTTTGTTCTTCTAAAATGTTAATGGATATGTTTTCTCTATAGTAAATCCATATGGAGAAGAATTACTGATTGTTAAACTTCTTGGTATGGTGACATGCTTCTGCAGTGGCTCGGCACCACATTTTCCTATGAAGAAAGTTCTCTTACTTTTGTGGAAGCTAATTCTGGTTTCTCTCGGTGGCATCGACTCACTTAGAGAGTTGAAGAAACTGTATCGTGAGGAAGCTGGTCTCGATACACAGCAGGAAGACACTATTGAAGTTGCTAGAACAATGAGGGCAAGTTCTCCACCTATGAGTGCAGCAGATTTATTAGAAACACAAAATCAGAAAAGGAACAATCGACCTTTTCGACGGGTAATTTTTCCATTTAAAATTAGTATTATACATAATATTATTATTAATTATTACTATACTATAATTATATATATCTTATACTATAATTGCTTTGAAACTTTTACATATATTAATTTGCAAATTTTTTACAGAATTTTCTGATGAAACAAAGTTCATTAGATGATCCAGGCTTAGGTATGGAGTATGAAGGAGGCGAACCTCCAAATAATACTACGACAAATGAAGGAGATGGTGAGGTGATTGTATTCCTGGGTCCTGGTGGACCTGGTGGCTGTTGGAATCAAACATATTATGAAGATCAAAATAATCAATCGCAAATGAGGCCAAGCATTCCACAACTTATGAAAGGAAAAGGTAATATATTAATTTAATTTTTTTAATTTGTATCTTATATTAATATCTACTATTATTCATTAGGTTTACCATGGACACCCAAAGTAAGGCAAAAAGATGTAGACAGCTTTCTTGAAGTTGCGAGACTAAAATTTGTTGGTTACAAATTACAAGGAGACAGAGAAAGTTTAGCAGGTTTGCCGCAACCGATTCATGAAGGTGTCACTACTCTGAAAAAGGTATTTGCTTAAAACATATAAATTATTATAGTATTACAATGCAATTTACTATACTAAATGTTACAATGTTTTAGCATATGTATACGTCTCTAGCAGAAATTCAAATACAAAGGGAAGAAGAAATAGCAAGAAATCCAATGAGCACTTCAGAACCACCATTACGTCAAACGCCAACAGAAATTCTTTATCAAGCTATATTACCGAATTTGCCACAATATATGATTGCATTATTGAAGATATTACTTGCTGCTGCACCGACTAGTAAAGCCAAAACGGACAGCATTAATATTTTGGCTGACGTACTACCTG
This sequence comes from Nylanderia fulva, assembly GCF_048542155.1. Taxonomy (NCBI): domain Eukaryota; kingdom Metazoa; phylum Arthropoda; class Insecta; order Hymenoptera; family Formicidae; genus Nylanderia; species Nylanderia fulva. The sequence continues at coordinate 7,752 of NW_028190556.1, forward strand.
AAGAAATGCCGTGAGTACAAATAATAATATGTAATATTAACATAAAATCTTTTTAGAAAAAAAAACTTTTTTATTATATTATTTCAGAATGACAGTACTACAATCAATGAAATTAGGAATCGATGTTAGCCGACATAAAGAGATCATTGTTAAAGCTGTTTCTGCAATTTTATTATTGCTGCTTAAACATTTCAAGCTGAATCACATATACCAATTCGAATTTATGTCACAGCATTTAGTATTTGCCAATTGCATACCACTTGTATTAAAATTTTTAAATCAGAACATTATAACTTACATAGAATCAAAGAATGTGTAAGTAAGAATGTGATTGCGAGTTAAATTTCTAATCATATGCATTATAATCCAATTATTAATAATTTTTTTTGCAATAGTATTCCTATTTTGGACTTCCCCATGTGTGTTATTGGCGATCAGCCAGAGTTAACTACTGATAGTCTCGAAATTGGTCACAGTCAATCTTTTTCATGGAGAAATGTTTTCTCTTGTATCAATTTACTAAGAATTTTAAACAAATTAACTAAATGGAAACATAGTAGGATAATGGTAAGTCAACAATAATTATATATATATATATATATATATATATATATATATATACATACATACATACATACATATATATATATGACATTGCACATAATGTATATATATATATTAAAATGTATATATTCAATTATATATTCAAATTATTCATATTTGCAGATGCTGGTTGTTTTTAAATCAGCACCTATTTTAAAACGTACATTGAAAGTTAGACATGCAATGATGCAATTATACGTTTTAAAATTATTGAAAATGCAAACGAAATATCTCGGTCGACAATGGAGAAAAACAAATATGAAAACAATCAGTGTTATATATGCAAAGGTTCGACATCGCTTAAACGACGATTGGGCATATGGCAATGGTATAATAAATTTAGATTTTGCATTATTTATAATTATAATTGAAAAAGTAAATACAAATATATGTGTGTCCTTTTTAAAATTTATCAAAACTTTAATATCAAATTTATTACACATAAATGTTATTTTGCTAACAAAGGATCCCGCACAAAACCACGGAAAAAAGCCGTTCGGTCAAATTTTCTGAAACTTCGAAAAATGTTTATTGATGTGATGCTGAAAAGTCCTCTTGAACATAAAACTCGAGCCATTCGAACATTCATCGAGCCATTCAGCCGATAGAAGTATCGAAATGTTGTCTAGCGTTACTTTTCTAGTGATATAATTTCTACAAAAATATATTTTAGAAGTTTCAAAAAATTTGACCGAACGGCTTGTCGTTTCGTGGTTTTGTGCGGGGTCTTTTATGACACAAAGAATGTGACTATATAATTTCATATATATATATATATATTAATTAGATTTAGAAGCACGGCCATGGGATTTTCAAGTTGAAGAGTGCGAGTTACGTACATGTGTTGATCAATTCAATAATCGAAGATACTCGAATGTCTTGAGAGATGAAGAGATGGAACCAATTGACGCATCTGTAACGTCAGTACTTGGTACAAATGTAGAATTGACTGAGGAATTTAAACAACATTATGAATTATGGTTGCAACAGGAGGTATTTCAGAGAAGTATCAATTGGGATGAATTGTTGGATCCTGTAGCATGTGAAATTTAAGTTTGATATAAGTAAAATTCATATAAATCGTATTTTAATTAAATCATAGACCTGGATAAAATTGCGACATTTTTACGAATTACTATACTGTTGTGAAGTGTGTTCAACCAAAAAAAAACATTGCCATATTGATCAACACTGCAGAAATTTTAAATTCATATTTGGTATTGCGGTGAATGGTTCTAATCAAGAAAATATTTAACGAAGCTACTTTTGACGAAATATGTAAAAACATTTAATTTTTTTTTATATTTAATTTGTGCAATGCATCATAGTGTTGGTAGTCATTTTTTATCATTAGATATCGCTAATTTTAAATTATAATTTTCTCTTTTATATGTAAAAACAACAATATATACATAGTTATTAAAATTTAGAATACATTTTAATAAAATACACTGATTTTCGGCTGTTAACTGTGTCACACATCTGGATCTCCATAAATCTAAATAGAAAAATAAAACAGTACCTACATATAAAAAAGAATGATTTACAAAAACATTTTATAAGAACATGAATTATAACATGTATTATAGATTTTTTGTAATATGTATTGACCCTTAATTAACAAATTAATAATTCTTTTATGCACAACAAAAATACATTCTACAAACTTTCTGCTTAATTAAAATTATATCGAAATTTGTTTGTAGAATCTTAATGAATTTAATTGCTTAAATCAGTGATTAAATTAATTTCTTTTTCTATATTGAATTTTTATTTTGCCGATTTTTTTTGTCTACTATTGTTATTCTAGTCAGTTCAGCCGTTTTGAAATCAAACTTTATTTTCACTTTTGCAGTAAAAGATTATATAATTTGTTTTTTTTCTATATCATTAATGTTGACTGTTTTAAGTTGTAAATTAATAACAAGATATAAGGATCCCTTATGTACATTCCAAATAGCGATATTACATGATCGTATTTTTATTTATCAATAAATGTGTGCAAACTATTATTAAATTTGTTTTTTTACTTGTGTTGACCATTAAATTAAGAAAATATGTATTGATTTATATCTTTTTTAATCATCTACTACTATATATCAATTTTACAAGTATATAATACTTTAAATTTTTAAATTTTTTCCTAGATTTTGTTTTTATATATATCCTTAACTTTTTTTATATCACAATGAATACTTCAAGAAAATTTTAATATGTGTGCAAGGATCTCTTACTTCCTTTTTCAACTTTTTTACCATTTAATATTTAAACAAAAAAATATATATTTATTAAATATGTATAAATTATATAATTTTTAGTTCATTGATAATCATATCAATTTTTGTATTCATATATTGATATATTTATATAAAATATATATCATTGATTTTTCATATAAGAGAGAGCTGAATAGCAAGATTAAATAATGAGTTGCAAAAGTGTGTTATAAGAGATGTAAGATGTTTGGATATACTGCTTATCTTTATGACACACTTTGAGTAAAGCTTTTTCATGAAAATATATATACATATAGCAGTTCAACTTTCTCTTATTTATTTATAGTTATAAATAATCTCACACAAATCTCTAATGCTGTATAATTTGTATTATCAAAAATATTTGTACACAAGTATGTCGCGATTAGCATCATACGTATTTCACAACTATCAAGATTTAATAAAATTGATCTAAATAGATTAGTCGATATTTATTTCCTCACAATTAATTTTAGAAAGATAATATGCTTACCTTAAATGGAAATAACATCCCTGAACTGAGATTATTACATATGATAACTTTGTAAAATAAAAACGAAATATATAGAAATGCATGTAAAATTGTAAAATAATACATGTATAACAATCTCAAAATTTTTGGAATGCGACAGTTAAAAATTATTCGTCTCTAAACAAATCTTCATAGATTTTTTAGGATTTGTACTTGCATGATATACAAGGTGGACCATTTTAAATAATACACGCAGATATCATAAAGTAAGCAAAATGTTTTATACAAAAGTTGTAGAATTCAGAAGGGGATACTTGATGAGGATTCTGACCTTGACCTTGGAGTCAAATTTAGGGGTCATTTTAAGGTCAATCTGATTTTCTTAAATGAAACCATCAATTTTTCATATATTCTTATAGCTGATGTCGAAATCTTTCCAAAACACTATAATAAAATACTTTTTCATTAATTACTTTTTGAGTTATAAAGATGACTTTTTGAGTTATAAAGATAACCATACCTTAAAGCGGGGAGCACACACTTTTGTATAGGCGCATAAAAAATGTTTTATTATAGTGTTTTGGAAAGGTCTCGACATCAGCAACTACGAAAATATGATATGAAAAATTGGTGGTTCCATTTAAAAAAATCAAGTTGATCTTAAAATAACTCCTAAATAACCACAAAATTAAAGCAGTCTACTTCATGCATGTGTGTTTCTTTAACTTTAAGGGTTTATAACTTTCACTTTCCCTAACGTAAAAAGGTTTTCATAGGGTGTTTCGGAAAGCTCTCGACCTCAACTATACAAATATGCGATCAAAAACGTGCGACACTTGGGCCCAAAAATCGGCCTTATTGGCCCTCATCAAGTGTCCCCCTCTGAATCCTACAACTTTTGTATAAAACATATTTTTCTATTTTGCTTACTTTATGAGATATCTGCTTGTATTGATTAAAATAGTCCACCCTGTGTAATGATCCTGTATCACAATGTCACGGCTTCACCCATTTGTACGAACCAGAGTAAGCGAAATTATTATTTTTCGCCATGTCGTCCGCTTCTTTAGGCCCCCGGGATCCGTATCTGAAATTTTAAATAGACAATCATACATGCTTCAATACATACGTAAGACATATAATATTTCGCGCTACGTACTTATACGGAATAGGTAGAATTTTCTCTTTGTCGATTCGATGGAGTAAGGGGGTGAATATTCGCCATGCTTCCTGTAATTCGTCACTTCGCACGAAATGCATTTGCGAACCGCAAAAAACATCTAAGATCAATCTTTCATAAGCATCCGGTAATTTTAAATCCTAAAAAAGCAAAATATGATAATTATAACATATGTATATTATGAGCGCGTAGTATATTATATATTTATTATTACGAGATGTTCTAGTCTTTGCCAATTTTAATATAAATGTTAAATTCCTCAATAAAGTGTATGTCATTTACCTTGTATCTACTACCATAAGTTAGATCCAATTCCGTTTCTTCCATATCAAACGTAATACCAGGTGACTTCGTCATCATTTTTATATACAAAGCTTCACCCGGTTGCACTCTTATCACCATTTCATTCCTTTTCGCCTTCCCATCAAAGATATCACCTGATACATTGTGATATTGTATTCGAACTTCTGCTTTCCGTTCATTTAGAGCTGTAATATTAGAAGAAATTATTAGAAGAAAAAGAAGCAAATACTTTCCAAAAAATAGATCTCTCCAATCTTCTTACCTTTTCCACATTTGAGAATGAACGGAACGCCATCCCATCTTTCGTTATTTATTTTCAGCACCGCCAAAGCAAATGTCGGCGTATTAGAGCCTGCTGGTACCGTAGGATCATCCAAGTAACCGAAACGTGCCTCCGGATCTTCAGTATCTTGATTTCCGACATATTGACCGAGAACGACATCTTCAAGCTGTAGTTCCTTCATACATCTCAGAACCTTTACCTTCTCGTTTCTAATATCGTCCGGATGGCAAGATGTGGGTTTCTCCATGGCTACTAGAGACAAAATCTGCAGCAGATGATTCTGCATCACATCCCTGATGATACCGAACTCATCGAAATAGCCACCTCTGCCGTGAGTACCGAATGGTTCCTTGAAGGTGATCTGCACCGAAGCTATATTATCTCGGTTCCATGACGGATTGAACACCCTATTCCCGAATCTCAGAGTCATTAAATTCTGCACCATTTCCTTACCGAGGTAATGATCAATACGATACATTTGGTCTTCGCTGAATAGAGATGCCAAGTGATCGGAGAGTATCTGCGACGAGATAGCGTCGTGGCCGAACGGTTTCTCAATTATTATTCTCGTCCATCCTCTAAAATTTTAATATAGTCTGAATTTGTTGTAATAAAACTTGGAAAAATATATTTTTTAATTATTAATATAATAAATCAACTATTTCATAGATTCTTATAAGATATTTCTTTTTTTTAATTTTTAATTCACGTTGTTTTATTTTTCGCATAAAAATTTCACAAATCCAAAATTGTGTGCTTACTTTTTTGCCATACAGACATGTCGAAGGTGTCGTGTAACGCTCTCAAACACGCTCGGTGGTAGTGCCAAATAAAACAGCCTGTGTGCAATTTCTCCTTGTTCATATTTTCGCAATTCATCATTTAGTAGTTCGAAGCTTTCTGCATTATCATATGAGCCAGCAACGTAATGATTTAGCTTCCAAAATTCTTCATATTTTTTCGCCTCGTCTGGTTTTACTTGCATATATTGATGACACTTTTCACGCAATTGTTGCACCGTCAATTTGCTTCTAGCATAGCCAAAAAAGGTAGTGGGTTTCGGCAGAAGATTGTCTCGAAAAAGCCACCAGAGAGTTGGATAGATCTTCTTTTTGGCAAGATCACCCTATTTGTCACCAAAATAAGCATATAATATTAAAATCAAAATTCGGACATATAATGAAAAAAATATAAGATACAAGAAATTAAATATCTGCTTATTATAATGTATATGGAGCATTATTTATGAAGTAATCCACCTAAATTCTCAAACTTTTTCAATAACGCTAAAATTTATAGAAAGTGTAGTCCTATCAAAAGTAAAATTATTTCTCAAGTCGTTTGGCCCACGCCCTATGGATTTTTTGTTAACAAGGACTTGAATTTTGACCATGAATTTTGGGCCGTTGCGTCCAACTTTAAACGTTGATATAATATATAAGAAGTCACCACGCCTGGCCACAAGCAATAGAACTCTCTCTCTCTCTCTCTCTCTCTCTCTCTCTCTCTCTCTCTCTCTCTCTCTCTCTCTCTCTCTCTCTCTCTCTCTCTCTCTCTCTCTCTCTCTCTCTCTCTCTGGCTAGATATCTTCCTGTATTTGTAACAGCGCCCGAACTGTATCGTAAATGACGCGCTTGGTTCTAATATGGACTAGATCTTAAAAACTAAAAGCCTACCTATCTTGGTCCTGGAAGCGTTTTAAAGGAGAAAATTTGTACTTTTTTTAAAGATTTTTTTGAAGAAAATCGAAGATGTCTAAATTTGAGAAAAAATTGATTTTTACTTTGTTTTTTGAAATTCTTCTCTAAATTGCTATTGAAAGAAAAAACTAATTTTACAGGATTAAAGTACGTAAAAAGACCTTTCGAAACCACACTTTATTTTTTAAAATCGGAGTAGTCTTCTGAAATTTATCAACGTTTGAAGTTGAACGCAACGGCTCAAATAAAAATTCAAATCCCTGTTAACAAAAAAAACCCGTAGAACATGGGTTAAACAAGAAGTAATTTTACTTTTGTTAGAACTACACTTTCTGCAAATTTTAGCGTTATTGGAAAACTTTGAAAATTTGGGTGAATCACTTCATAAATTTATTTTACCTATTTTAATATCATTTGTTTTAGAAACAAATATAATTGTTGAACAATATAATCAAAACATTTACAATTAAATTATCAAAGTATGTAAAACTGTGTATTAAAATACAAATACTGCGATAAACAATTATAAATGGAAATAAAATATAAATTATTTGCTCTTATAATTGTAATTAATTATAATAATTATATACCTTATTATTTATTTTTACTTATTACTTAATTGCATGTAATTTTTTTTCAAAACTAAATACTCACAGATGCTCCAAGAATAATAAACAGATGCGGAATAAGCCTGTCGAAATGAGTGCCTTCCAAATGATCCATTTCTTCCGATTTTAGAGATTGCCTGATATACTGCAAACTCTCCTCCGTTGACGTCCCTACATTACATATTCATTTGTGCATTATATATTTATCGAGATATATGTATATTATAAAAGTCGCCAGTGATAAAATTATAAAAGAGATAAATTAAAGGTCGACCAAACTGGCTATAAACAAATTTATATTATAATTTAAATCCTATTTATGATAAAATAATAAAGATTGCTTGAGTTTATTTTTCTTGTAATAATGACGTTTCATATTGTTTTTCATAAAGTGATTTAATCTTCACAAAGTCAATCGTTTACAATATTCTCATATTTGTCATGTGGAAAACATTATCTCATATTTAACGTTAATTTCAAAAGTTTTTAATACAATTGATTAAGTGTAATAATTGAACGAAAATAAATAAGGACAAAAGGCCTGGTTTGACTACCTGAATCTTAATAAGGTAGTAATACGTTTGTCACTGTATTATATTTGTTTAATATTATTAATATGACATGCCACTGTAGTCTCGTTTATCACTCTTGTAATTTCAATCTTTATCTGGAAAGGACCGCAAACAATGGTCGAAACGTTGTGAATTTAATAAATTTGCTTATAGCCAGTTTGGTCGACCTTTAATTTACCTATTTTATAATTACATATTTATATTGTAATTTTGATGTATTACTTTTATTATCATTCCTTTTTTTAAATTATTTTGATTAAAAAAATAGTAGAATTAATTAATTTTTTATTGCATGTTTTTTGGATGCAAATATGAATATATAAATAACAATGTAAATTTTTTTAAAGTTATTTTGCAACTAAACGCACAATTGCAAAAAGTATGAGTTACGCAACAAGTTAATTACAATGAGTTGTTAAATCGAAAAAAGTTTGCATTTTAAATGCAAACTTTATTTTCGTTCCTGGTTCTCCTTTTTAAAAGCAAATTGTATGTAAAAATGCCGTAATATGCTGTGCATGTGTATGTATACATAAAATCATAATTAATTATGTGCCTTATTATACTATTTATAGAGAGAAGGAGGGAGAGATAAATAGAATTTTATTCTTACAGAGATAAATAGAACTTTATATCACATATCATATATTATACCCACTATTTCGAAACATAGTTTATTTTATGAAATTCTAAATTGAATATTGTACATAGATAGACTCTCTATAAATTGTTAACACATGCGATAAAAAATATGACACTTGTGCAATTTGATATAATTAATATAGTTGAGAGAGAGAGAGATATTTAAAATATTTGTAAATTTAATCATTCCACATTGTTACTACATTATTATGAAATTTAGATATTCATGAAGCTCGACCAAATGCGACATAATCACTCTGTATTTGCAGTTTCCTGATCGTACAACAATCAGAATGATTACGTCAAACACTAAATGTCAATAAATGTAAATTAATACAGTACAATTAATAAATATCATATATTAAATATCAATGTCATTCGATTATATTTCACACGTAATATTTATCACATATGAAATAAATAATTATTATTATTATTATATGTATATGAGACTCATTCGCAGAGAGAATTCGCGAAAATTAAATTATGAAGAAACATTTATTATATATGTAAAATACCAAACTTCTTATATTCCATGCACAAAAAAAATTATATATCCCTCTCTTTCACTGAACACAATATATAAAATTTCTTATACATAGACAATATAAAATTTTAATTTTTTACACATATACACGTATATTCTTATGTTAAAATTAGTATTTATATTCTACAAATAGCTTTATATTATATTTTTATATTTTATATTTTTATATTATGTCTCAAATTTATATTTTTTGTAGTCATGTGATCTTTTATATCCGAGTAAAAGTAAAAATAAATTTAAAATATAAAAGAAGTTATATTTTCTCGATACGTACATATATATTTTTGTTGCTTCTAGAACAAAAACAAACAGAAAAAAGCTCAATTTTGCAGAGTAATTTAACAAAGGGAGTGCACGGCCTTCCCCTTACCGATTTTAACAAAAATTTTTTTATGTATAGTACTTAATTAGAAACAAATTCTGTTAAAGCGAGAGAATGCGCTTCTCAAGCGTTCGTCTAAAAAAATTATTATTGTAAATTATTATTGTAAATAATTAATAATTATTATTAAAAATTATTATTGTAAATTTATTTATATGTTCAGTTAATAGTAATATATTTCTCGTATAATATTAAATATTTCTTTATATTATATTTTTGACAGAAAGCATTCGAATTTTCTTTAAATATATGGAACAACATGTTAAAAATTAAATGCCAATAATTAAAAAAACTTTATATTTATTTATTAATGTTAAAAAATATTCCTAGAAACAAAAAAAAATAGTAACGGCTTAAGACATGCTGGCAAATCTTTAACATTTTTTTTTAGACGAACGCTTGAGAAGCGCATTCTCTTGCTTTAACAGAATTTGTTTCTAATTAAATACTACACATAAAAAACTTTTCGTTAAAATCGGTGAGAGGAAGGCCGTGCACTCCCCTTGTAAGCAATTATTCTATTATATATAATACTGAATATACGTAATTTTTATCCACACGTTATTCGAATAGTATATTTTGAACTCTACATTTTTTAACTGCACACAAAAATATGACACAAACATATAATTACAATATTAATTTTACAACTTACTTAAAAAACTCATGATTTATGAGCGAGTTGCACGGAAAACAAACTGAAAAATACGTGTTTGATTAACAGATCTTGCCGATCTCTCCCGTTAATCCTGTCGTTTCACTAGCAGAACTTCGACTAAACACATTGGATAAGCCTGGTACGTATGCCACATGCCAGCAGGAAAACGTAAACGCTTACGAGGCAAGTGATTGGATGATTCCTGTCGATGATTAGTCGATCGCATAATCGTTATCCAGAAAATATTTTTTTTCTATTTCCCAATGAGTATGTCAAGGACATATTTGTATCAATGAAATGCAAATAGCAAATTATCTATCTTATACGAAGAAAAGAATTTCGTCGTTCGAAATTAAATGCTTAGCTTAATTAGCAAGGAAGGATAAGCATAATTAATATAATAACGTAATAAAAACATAAACATAATGATCCCTTTTTCTTAATTATTTTGTATATCCGATACAGATGCAATAAATAAATGAGTTTTTGTATTAAAACATGATATAGCTGTGGAACAATTCGTTTAATGCGAATGATACTTCTTTTTTCTTTTATCAATAAATCTGATTATGCGATCGACTATTTTCATCTTTGTTTTTTTTGTGCACAATTAAAAGTAATGAATAGTTAATTATTTGCACAAGTGTAACAATATATTATGAATGTAATGAATATACATGATAAACGAGTTTTATTCTTACTCGTGTTACAATATATATACATATACGCGCGCGCGCGTAATATGTGCGCTATTTAAATTTAAATATAAACAAATCTCTGTGTATTTTGTGCAAACACTATTTCTTCATAAATAGAAAAGTGCCAGTGATTGCATGAAATTACATTAATAATGTAAATCAACGGAACATCTAGACTAATTTAAGCGTTGCAGAAAATGACAGGAAGACAATCACGCGATATTGTGCAACGATAAATTGCATGGAAATGTAATAGAAATAAAGTAGGAAATAAAATCTTATTCACCATGCAGATGTAGATGAATGTAAAATAATATAAGAATTCTCTTAAATGCATTGTCTTGCTTTATAAAATAACTAGAAAAAAATGGAAATACTCGAATTGTCAGCATTAATGCTATTAGTAGAATTAATTATTATAACATCTCGATGAGAAGTTATGATATCTTGTAATGAAATATAAAGTTAAAATATATTTCAGAATTATACATAAAAATATTCTGTATTGTGTCAAGCGCATTATGGCATATAATATTTTATTGTGGCATATAATTCTTTTGTTTTTGCTTTTATAAATGCATAAACTATAAACGCAAAATATAAAACGAGATATATAAACTATGCATACGTAGATATGCATTTGTAACACACACATTGTGATAAGGATGATTGGCAAATTGATATACCAACTGCCAACTGCGATGGGACTGACTGCCAACGAGTGCGGTTCTTGAATTGTATATACATGTCACAATATAATAAGTTTTCTTGTATTTTTATTTTCAAAATTCAATGGTCCAATTTTGACCGTCATTTAATTTTATTATCATGTGAGCTTAATTTATTTGATTTTTCGCAATTAGAGCTTTAATAAAACTTCTAACATGACTTACATAAGTGCTTAACTTGCAGTACTTAATACTTAATTATTTAATTATAGAGAAGCCAATTTTTAGAAAAAAAAATTTAATTTTTTCTTTTTTTATTTTTAAGCTAAAACACAAAATTGTCTATCAAAACAGGCAAAAAATTCATCAGAAAAATGCATTAATTATTGATTAGAGCTAATTTCGCGGCAGTAAATTTGAAACTAATTTTTTGCTGCTACAGCGAATCATTTTTCAGCATTGATGAAATGTAATTAATTCGTCACTCATATAAAATTCATACATATTACATTTTTATCATTTTTAAACAAAATTGTATTTAATTACTTTATATATAATATATATATATATACTCTTTTATTTTATAATTTTGTATTTTTATATAATTATTTGAAAAAAATGATTTTAAAATAATCATAGCATTAAAAACTAAATTGCAATAATGCGTTTTATTCCCATTTTTTTACATAGCGTGTAGTAAAGAAAACAATTTCGTAATACTGATAAAATACAAGATAATTTAAAAATTTTAATTCTTTTAGCATTCACAAAACATTCATACATTTAAAATGTAACAATTATATATTGACAATTATAAATAACGTACATATTGCATTCTCTCTATAAAAATGTTATATATATTTAATACATTCTCCTTACATAATACAGTCGCCATAAATGCTGGAAATATAATTACACTTGTGCAATATTTGTTTCACATATATATGCCTCCGGCATTAAAAATTAATGACACAAACCTACTTTTTAAACTGATCTAGAATGAATTGCAATCGTGATTGCGAAATACCTAATAAATAAAGTTGTAATAAATAAACAAAAGTGATAAAAGATAAAAATTCATCTTTCTTTTACTTTCGAGATATCCATTTCTGTTTAATAACAAATCTGTTTAATAAAAATTTTTTATCATTTCTTTTTTATTGTACTTAATTTTTCATTTGTAATATATAACTTTCAAAATCTTAATGCTTGCTTTTAGGTAAATCTATATAATTTTTCTAATTCGAGAATACTGTTATAAAATTCTTCAAAAATATTTAAAGTTTTTGCTATATTTGTTTTCACAGCAATAACAAAAATATGTAATAATAATTAATCTCTTAATATTTTACACATTAAAATTTCCGTGATAAATAATTATATATTTTAATAATTGACAAATATTTTATTAAAAATTAATTTATATAAATAAATATATTATAATTTTTAAATATTCATCATTAAATATTCATTATTAATTACTTATTACTTATTAGTATTATATTTAACAATCGCATTCTCGAGTCTCACGATAATCTTTATAGAAATGAAAAGGCTAAAATTAGATCTTCAATAGATATCAATTGCTGAATTGCGTTTTATTACATTTAATCAAAATATATATAATCTCGTGAAACAAGTATCTTGTGATTCTGCCATTATCGTGTGCAAGTAGAATTTTTCGCGACATTACGCGAGAAATCACGCAAAGAAAAAAAATGATAAAAACACATCGTACGATATTATCGTTAAGTTTACATTCGCATAATGTATTCGATGTCATCGTATTTTAATCTCGAGAACGCGGGTCCTTTTCTGATTTAATTTTATCTATGACGCAGCGAGTTTTTTTTCGTCCTTGAAATTATGAGCGCATTAACTCCGCGAAAGATCGTAAGATTATTCAGCACAAAATCATATTATTTATAGTGAATTTGCAAATAAGCTTCCAATGAAATTTGTACATGCAATCTTTACGAGACAAAATTATAAATCAAATAAATATATATTTGAGTAGTTATTATATTTTCATTTTATTTTAGTTTTGTATTTTTAATATTTTTTTAAAATTATTTTTTGTAGTATATATTGTTCACTTGATAAGGACCACAATCGCATGGTCGAAACGTCGTGAAGATAAATTGATTTTTGCTAGTTTGGTCGATTATTTGATTTACCAAATAAATATATATTATAATTAAAATGTCGCATATAAATGCAAAAGTATGAATAATTTCTGCGTATGTACATGTATTTATTGTTACAAAAATGTAATAAAATCTCATTTTCTGTATAATATATTTTTCTGCCACATCTCAGAAAGATGCCAATCCCAATGTATATAACTTTTGAAATAACTCACTTCTTTTGCGTTCCTCTGCCATCTTTGATCCAAGTAAAAAGTCGTTCCAAAGATGCAATTTCGCACTTCCTCTTTCAATTAGAGCTGCGTACTTATATATATCTCTGGCAGCGAGAAACCTCTCTGACTTTGGTTTTCTAACAACTGACAACGTGTGACCTTGCCGCCAAAATAACACTGTCATGCGCAGCTTTGAGGTTATGCTGCCTTTTAGCAGCTACACGGTGCGATTTAATCACAATCAAACGCACGAGGAACTTTCGTGATCTCGAAAATGCATCCTTCTCTTTTCTTACACGATATCTCCCGCCTCCAAGAACTCACCTATATATATACATATTTCCACTAGCATATGATTCATTCTCCGATTCATTTATCACAGCGATAAAGACACTTGTTTGATTCGAACTGCTCCATATATTTTGGTACGATGTATATTTTTCTTCATATGACTTTATTGCTATAAAAAAATCTGCTTTCTTCTTTGCTCTTTGTAAATTTGAAATAAATTTGCTCCATTAAAAAAGAAGAAATAATATAAAAGTTAATAATAATAAAAAAATTAATTTAAATTTATCTCTCATCTGTATGAATAAAATCGAATTTCACTGTAATACAATTTTATGCATGTTTGCACTGTAATACAATTTTACATAATGTAATTTATTTTAAAACCACAATCTACACTTCATTCCTCTCGACCAATAGAGCCAAACGCGATGTTATTGCGACAATTAGTAGTAGTAGTAGTAGATAGGTAGTGAGTGGTTCCATGACTTGGCCCCCGACGGCACCTAGATCTAGCGAGATCCATTGTGTCTCCTCACTCTTGTCTTTAAACTGGGTGATGTGTACTCAGCCCAGAGTTCTCCACTAGGCTTATGAGTTCCACCACCCTTGTTTTTGCGACAATTAAGAAAGAAAGAAAATTTGGAAATTAAGGAATTTGAATCCTATGGTTGGGATCTCAGAAATTCCCCTTGTTCCTTCTCTTAACATCCCCTGTAAAGAAATAGGCGAGAAAAATATTGATCCGAAAGTCGGCTGAATCGGGAATCGAACCCGAGACTTTCCGCTTGCCGGGCGACTGCTCTTCCAACTAATGTAATTTATTTTCTTACGTTTTATATTGCAACAAAGAAAAAATAGGATGACGAGACGAAGATGAGACAAGTTGAACAATCGACAATTTTATTTATTGGGTTCTTGAAAATAAAATGAAAAAGGAGAGAGTAAAGTCACTAGAGAGGTCTCGGCAACGCCATCTGGCCAAAAATATTGGAAATAAAATAATAAATTGCGATAGTGATGCCATCTGTGTAGATACATGTAAAACCACAATCGAAACCGAATACTACCGGTTATAGTCGATTATAAAACTTGCAGCAGACGATTTTTATGAATAATTCATGTATGTGAATATTTATTAACAATATTATCAACATTATGTTTTATTATACGTGATAGCAATAGCTTTTACACATTAATCTAAGAAACTGCCTCATTCAATGATTTTGCACGATTTCATGAAAATTTTATAACCTCACTACTATAAACAATACAACAATTTTACTATTTTATAGAAAAATGAGATTGACATCGATATTTTGCCGTAACGCTAGAGCACCTCAAAATGAGAACAAAGTACCTTTTAAGGCGATGCTGCCATTAAAACTAAAGAATCATGTATCCTCAAAAAATCAGAAAGTAACAGGTACACATGTTTCTCTATAAAAATCAATTTTATAATTATTAAATTATTACTGTGTTTTAATCTATACAATATAGTCAATAATAATAAATTAAAAAATTATTTTAACGACCCAACTGGCTTAAAACTTCTTTATTAATCAACACTTTATAAAAATATAATCAGACTACGTTTCGACTTTTGGTTTAGGTTCTTTTCAAGTCTCAAATTTTAAAAAACTAAAATTTTTACTTAATAATTCTTTGTGTACAAAGAAAATCAACTTTCCGTAAGAGTGGTAAGGATATGTAGTAAGGAGTGGTAATTTGAGACTTAAAAAGGACCTAAACCAAAGATCGAAATGTAGTCTGATTATATTTTGATGGTGTTGATTAATAAAGAAGATTTAAGCCAGTTGGGTCGTTAAAATAATTTCTTAATTTATTCTTTACTGGCGACACAAATACTCCAATAATAATAAATTTACTACTGCTGACAATAGAGTATTTATATATGTCATAATTGCAATATTTTATTTCAGAACACGGATGTTTGCAAGAGTTATCTCTGCTTATAACATGTCTTGATCAAAATGAGTATGACGATGCAAGGTGTATCCCGCAATTTAAAGTATTGGATCATTGTTACAAAACCTACTTGAAAAATGTAAAGCGCACACAAATGGAACAGGAGCAAGTTGTACCTGTCCCAAACAGTAAGAATTTGACACATAAACAAATCACACATCTTCTACGCAGATATCCAACAGTATAGTTTCTCATTTTTTCGTTTAATGCATTAACATATACTATGAAAAGAATTTATAGATTATATCTTTCTCAGGCACACACAACATAAATTCATAAAGCTATAAAAGTTTGTAGTTATAAAAATATTAATAAATAAAAATGTTAAAAAATAAAATTAATTCTAATTATAAAAATATATTACTATATATTATCAATTATGTCGAATTACTATTATACAGTAAAAATTATTTTCTTGATGGTCTCTTTAATTATTAAAATAATTATTTGGCATTCTTAATATCAATGATATCTTTTTGTTTATCAGAAACAGCATGTAAACGTCTCAATGCGAGTCTTTTGGAATAACCTAAATGTAATAGAAATTATTATGCAATTTTATATTTTATTTAGACTATATAAAATAATTATATAGTAAGTACTTACGAATTGGTTCAATACTATTGGAGATAGCTGTAGTCTGTTGTATGATATTCAACTGTTGTTCAATTCTTTGTAAAGTCTTATAATTCTCCAACTGTCTATCTTTGTAATAATAATATGTATAGAATAATGTTATAGCACAAAGTATTAAGGTAATTTTTCTGTATAACCATGTTGTATTTAACAATTGTGCCTGTAAAAAAGATATAACACTTTATTGTAGCATTTTTTTAATGAAAAAATTTTATTTTAAAACTTTTGCCATTATATATTACCTTATCATCTGGAGATTGAGGTACAATTTTATTGTAATATTGAACTAATATCCTTTCAGCCACTATATTTAAACTTAAGATAGTAAAAAGTGTAACTCTTGCATTAACTGTTCTTTTAGAAGAACTGAATAATGCACAAAGAATACAGCTGACAGTATAAAATATAATAGATTGAAACCAAGACACTTCTCCCATGATCCAATTTTGGAAAGTGTGTAGATACGAGAAGATTTCGTAAAGCAATTCTTTCTGGTCTTTGGCTGATTCTCTAAATTTTAATCAATATTTTAAAAATTAATATTTTAATAAATTTTTATTATTAATTTATTATACTATTAAATATTTTCGAATATTACATAAATGATTTCGTAAACTTACTTGAAATCTAATACCATGTTGTTAACTGTCTCCGATGAAGTCTTTAATACAGTCCCAAGTTCTTTGCCGTGATCTAAAAGTTCATTTTGAATACGTAAACCTTCTTTTTGACTGTTCAATATTACACCCTGCATTTGCGATGCTTCCAATAATTGATCTTTCATTCGTGAAGAGACTTGAAACAACCTGGATTCATAAACATATATATTTACTACCTGTCTTTAAATTTATATTTATATTACAGAGCCTTGTTAAACTCTTAATTCATATATATTTAATAATTTATAATAAATATATACAATAATATGTATATACAATATTGTTAAACAAAATACATACAACTTTATAGTGTTATCAACCTCAGCTTGCCAAGTTTCATGTTTCAAATAGAAACAGATATGAGTTGCATGAGTATATAATTCATTGTAAACACCGAATGCTCGATCTATCATTCCATTAATACACTTCCTGCAAAATATACAAAATTAAAAATGGCACATAGAAAATTAATTGACAACAAATTGACAGAAATAAATTTTACCGACGCTCGTCTTCCGATTGACTAAGATGACAGTCATAAGTTATATGGCCAGAATCTTCTAAGAAACAATTTGCTAAGCGCAAGGCAAGAAGAGAATGTTCATGATCGTTTAACTTGTCGCAGCTTCCCTCTAATGCTTGGAGTGTAGTGTGCCAACATTTCCCATGTTGTGGAAGTGAAGATTTTGCTGTAAAAAAAGATGACTTTTTATTATATGTTAGCTCTTACTTTTTCTTTAATTTTGTACCTTTTATTAAAAAATATTCTTTTTCTCCTAAATTTCTTAGAATCATATTGCCATTATTGGCTAATATTTCATGGATAACAAAGAATAAAAACCATATCATTGTGAAAATATATAATTCTGTCAGGATTCTAATAAACTTTTTCCATGATTCAAGCAAATGACATATCTCAAATAACAAACGTTTTTTCTGTTATTAAAATTACAAATTACTATTACAAAATATTACAATTGTGTGAAATTTATCTTTACAACTCAGATGAGGAAAAAATATTAGTTGCGCCTATTAAAATAAAATAAAAATTGCAGAATATGTAGATTATTATGTATACAAATATAAACAATATTTTCACTTTGTGAACTGGTTGCAATCACTATATGCAATTTATTTCATATATATACTCATAATTATTTGAACTTGTTATCAATAATGACGCATTTTAAATAAATGTTTCAATAAAGAATAAAAAATATGTTTAAATCAACTTTAACAGATTGCTCCAACTTTTTGGCGGGGTTCGTATGTAAATATAAACAACTACATAACAGGAGTTGCGCACAACCACAGATGGCACAACAGAAAATTTGCCATGCATGCACTAACGCCCTCTTGAAGAATACTGCAATTAGAGAAAAAATTAATAATCCAAAATAAATAGCTATAAATGGCAATGAAAAAGATATAATGCGATGTGAAAAAAAAGATTAATGTAGTATTTGTAGTTATATAATTTATATTCTGTATTTCTTTGCTCTTTCTCTTTCAGTGATTTCCAAAAATGTAACTAGAACGAACAGATTTGCAGTCGATGCGATTGATTCGCCACTTTACGATAGTTCGATAGTTCGATATATCGATATTGCGAAATTGCGATTCTCGAATAATAACAACGCGCGTCGAATCGCGTCGTCACGAATCAGTCAATATAACAATTGTCATATATAAGAGCAGAGTTCATGATTTAAGTTTATAATTATGAATACAAATATATATATTGCAATCGGCTTCCGGTTCCGGTAAGAGAGTGAGTGACAGGTGTGTGAAAGCGTGGCAGGTATTTGTGAGGAAAGAGTGAGAAAAGGGGTGAGGTGAATAGGAGATAAGAGGTGAGAGGGTGTAGAAAAAAGAGGAGGAGAGATTGAAAGGATAGGAGAGGATAAAGGGGTAAGGAGTTAGAAAGGAGAAAGTAGGAAAAGGTGAGACACGTGGACACGTAGACACGTGGAAGAAAGAGAGTAGGTGTAGGGAGTAGGTACAATAGAATAAAAAGATAGGGAATTCACTAGGGAATTCACTAGCGAGTTGGAGCGAGTTGGAGCATAGAGTAGGTGAATCGAAGAAAGAAAGCGATAAGAGGAAAATGATTAAGGAAGAAAATATTAGAGATAGGAGGATAGAGACCAATAGAGATAGGATGTTAGAGGAAGGGGGAAAAAAGGGAGATGAGGAAGAAATAAAAAAGAAGGCAGGGAGGCCGAGAAGAGTAGATGAGTTAGGGAAGGAGAGGAGGAGCAGTATGGGATGTATAGAGGATTTTTTGAAAAGGAAAAGAGAAGAAGGGGGAGAGGAGGATAAGGAAGAAGAGGAAAGAAGCCTAAGAAGGAGCAAGAAGACAGAAAGGCTGAATAGAGAGGTAGGGGGGATAGAAAAGGAGGAGTTAAGGAGGATGATGGAGGAGATAGGGGAGAAGATAACAGAGAAGTTAGGCGAAGAAATGAGAAAGTTGAAGATAGAAATTTGGAAAAAGGAGGGGGAATGGAGAGAAGAAAGAAGAGAATTGAGAAAAGAGATAGAGAGCCTGGAGAAGAGAGTGATAGATTTGGAAGCAAGAGTAGAGGAAAGAGGAAGAAAGGAGGTAAGAGAAAGAGAGAGGGGGCGAAGGAGGGAGTAAGGGGATAAACGAGACAATAATAGGAAAAGTGAAGGACATAGGAAAGAAATTAGAATGGAAGGAAAAAGAAGAGAGAAGAAACAACATAGTAATAAAAAGAATGGAGAAAGGGAAGGAAGGTGTAAAGGAAAGAGTAGAGAAATTAATGAAAGAGATAGGAGCGAAAGCAGAGATAGAATGGATAAGGATGTTGAAAGGAAAGGAGGGAAAGGAAGGTGAAATGATGGTAGTAAAACTAGGAAGTGGAGAACAGAAAAGACAGGTAATGGAGAGAAAGAAGATATTAAGAGGAAAGAGGGTGAGAATAGAAGATGATTTAACATGGGAAGAGAGAAAGATAAAATGGAGACTAATGGAGATCGCGGAGATAGAAAGGAGGAAAGGAAACAATGTATGGACAAGCTATGGAAGGATAAAAATCAATGAAGTATGGTGGAGATGGGAAGAGGAGGAAGGTGTGCTTAAAAATTGGAAAGGAGAAATTAGAGAAGGTATAGAGAAAATGAGGGGGAAAAAGGGGGTATGAAGACAGGAATGGAGGAAAAAAAGGGATAGAAGAAGGGAGAAGAGAAGAAAGGAGGAAAGGAGGAGGGGAGAACAATAGTAAGAAGAGAAAGGAGGA
This sequence comes from Nylanderia fulva, assembly GCF_048542155.1. NCBI lineage: Eukaryota > Metazoa > Arthropoda > Insecta > Hymenoptera > Formicidae > Nylanderia > Nylanderia fulva. The sequence continues at coordinate 28,517 of NW_028190556.1, forward strand.
AGGAGAAAGGGGGACGGAGGAAGGAAGGAGAAAGGAACAGGAGAGAAAGGAAAAAGGAGGGGAAGTAAGAGAAGAATGGAAGATAGGTTTTTGGAATGTGGCAGGGCTGAAGAATAAGGAAGAAAAGTTCTGGAAGGAAATAGAAGATTGGGAGGTGGTGGTGATGATGGAAACATGGATAGAGGAAAGGGGGTGGGAGGCGATTAAAAAGAGGTTACCGAAAGATATAGATGAGAGAAGCAAGCAGCAAAGAAGAGAAAGAAGAAAGGAAGACCGATGGGGGGAATGATCATGGGGGTAAGGGAGGAGAGGGGGAAGATAAAAGTATCAGGAATGGGAGAAAAGGCGGAGGGAATTAATGATGGCGGATTTAGAAGTAGGAAGAGAGAAGTGGAGGGTAATAGGCGTATACATCAACGGGGACATGGAAAGGAAATTGGAGGAAATGAAGGAATGGATGGAAGAGAAAGAAGAAAATAAATGGACGATTTTGGGAAGGAGATTTCAACGCAAGGACAGGTAGAAAGAGGGGGGGTGATAGGAGGGAGGAGGAAGAAGAAAGAAGATCAAAGGACAAGAAAGTTAATGAGGAAGGGAAGAAGTTGATAAAAGAGTTGGAAGAGGTGGGAATTTTTAACGGAGGGATAAGAGGGGATAGGAAGGGGGAGTACACATATACAGGAGGAAGAGGGGAATCGGTAATAGATTACGTGGTGGGAGAGGATAGAGTAAAGGAAAGGATAAAGAGAATGGAGGTGGGAGATAACATAGAATCGGACCATCACCCATTGATTGTAACGCTAGAAAGAAGAGGAGGAGCTGAAAAGGGAAAAAGGGGGGAGGGAAAAGGAATAAGAAAAAGAGGGAGATGGACAAAGAGGGGAGGAGAAAGAATAAGAGAGGAAATAGAGTGGGGAGAGGGGTGGAAGGAGGGGATTGAAGAGGAGCTAGAGAAAAAAACAGGAAGAAGAAGAGGAATTGAGAGAAGGAGAAAAAGAGAGTGGAGAAGGGAAAAGAAAAGGGTGGTGGGACGAGGAATGTGAGGAGAAGAGGAAAGAAGTGAGGAAAAAGTTAAGGGAATGGAGGAAAAAAGGAGGAGGAGGAGAAGGATATAGAAAAGTAAGGGCGGAATATAGGCTGATGTGTAAAGGAAAAAGGGAGGAGGAGAGGCTAAGATGGTACAAGGAGGCGATAGAGGCAAGAACGGAAGGAGAGGTATGGAAGATTATAAACAGGGAAAGGAAAAAGAGAGAAGGGGTGAATGAGGAGATAAAGGCGGAGGAATGAAAGGAATACTTCATGGACTTATTGGGAGGGATAGAGGTAAAAGTGGTAAGAAGAGGAAAAGAAAAAAGGGAGAGGGATTAGGAGCAGGAGATAAGCAGGGAGAAAGTGAAGAGGATGCTGGGAAAACTGAAGAAAGGAAAAGCAGCGGGGGAGGATGGGATACCGAGTGAGGTATGGAAATATGGAGGGGAGAGGGTAGAAGAGTGGGTATGGGGAATGTGCAACAGAGTATGGAGAGGAGAAGGATGGCCGGAGAGGTGGAAAGAAGGGATAATAGTGCCACTGTTGAAAAAAGGAACGGGGAATAAAGTGGAAAACTATAGAGGAGTAACATTGATGCCAACGCTATACAAGATATACGTGGGGATTTTAACTGAAAGGTTAAAGGAAGAAATGGAGGGGAAGAATATGATACCGGAGAGTCAGACAGGTTTTAGGAAGGGAATGGGGGTGATGGATAGTATCTATGTGTTGAACTATCTGGTGAATAAGAGGGTAAACAAAAAGGGGGGAAAGGTAGTCGCGGCATTTATGGACCTGAAGGCGGCGTTTGATTCGGTAGATAGGGAGGTGTTAATGGAGGCAATGAAGAGGAGGGGAGTGAGGGAGGGATTAAGGAGTAGGATAGAAGAGGTGTACAGGGAAACGAGGAGTAAGGTAAGAGTGGGGAAGGAGGAGGGAGAAAATTTTTGGACGGCAAGGGGGGTGAGGCAAGGTTGCCCAATGAGTCCGCACTTATTCAGTTTGCTGATAGCGGATATAGAGGAAGTGCTAAGAAAAGGAGGTTGGGGGGGGGGGTGAAACTGGGAGGGGAAAAGGTGCATTGTTTGGCGTACGCAGATGACATGGTACTGTTGGCGGAGGATGAGGAAGGGATGATACATATGTTGGGGAAAAGGGAAAGTTATATGGACAAGAAAAGGTTAGAGGGGAATGTGGATAAGACAAAGGTAATGAGGTTTAAAAAGGGAGGAGGAAGAATGAAGAGAGTGGAGTGGAGATGGAAAGGGAAAAGGTTAGAGGAAGTGAAAGAATTCACATATTTAGGGTATAAGCTACAGAGGAACGGGAGGCAGGAGGCGAAGGTAAAGAACAGAGTTAGGAAAGCAGGAGCGGTGATAAGACAGGTGTGGGGAATGGGAAAGAGAAAGTTTGCAGGAGACTGGATGAAAAGAGTATGGCTAATGGAAAGGTTGGTGGGGACGGTGTTGAATATGGGGCGGAAATATGGGGATGGAAGGAGAGGAGAGAGGTGGAGGCAATGCAGGAGCGATGGATTAGGTGGACGTTAGGAGTAGACTGGTGCACGCCGGGGTATATGGTAAGAGAGGAGATAGGAAAAGACAAATTTAGGATAAGGGCAGGAAGGAGGGCGGTAGGGTATGAGAGGAAGTTGGAGGAAGGAAGGGGAGGAAGTTTAGCGAGGAAATGTTTTGAGGATATGAAAGAGAGGATAAGGGGAGGAAAGGAAAGAACGATGTGGGAGGAAGAGAGGGGGAAATTCTGGGAAGAAAGAGGAATAGAAGGGAAAGAGATGGAGGAAAAAAGGGGAAGGGGAGAGGAAGTATATGAGGGGTGGGAACAGAAAGACAGGGAAAGGCAGAAGGAGGAAAGATGGGAGAGGATAAGAGAGTCGAGATATAATAGATGGTATGGGGAATGGAAGGAGGAGGGTTTACCGGAATACCTGAGAAAGGGATGGGGGGAAAGTAGATGGAGAAGGATACTTAGGTTCAGAATGAACAATGAGATGAGAGGGGCGAGATACTGGGAAGAAGAGGGGAAAAGAAGATGTAGGTTATGCGGGATAGAAGATGAAACATGGGAGCATGTGATAGGAGAATGTGGGGGAGAAGGGGAGAAGGGAAACTGGTGGGAAAGAATGAAGGAAATACTGCAGGAAGGAGGAGAAGGGGAAGGATGGATAAGAGAAATAGAGAAAAAGAGGGAAGAGGGGAGAACGGAAGAAAGGAGGGAGGGAGGGGAAAACGAGGAAGGAAGTATGAGGAGGAGAATGAGTGAGGTATGAATGAGGTGGTGGAGAATGTATGGGGAATCGGAAGCCGAAGCGAAGCGATAGGTAGGGACGGCTCTTTCTCTCTCTAAAGTAGTAGATAAGTAGGTTAAGGTAGAATTAAGTTATTTGTAAATTAGATGTAAGAGTAGAGTTAAGAGTAGATATAAGTAAGATTGTAAGAGTTTGTAAGGTTGGGGAACGCTCCTTCAAAAGCGCCTTCAATCCCTTAGGGGACGAATAAAGAATTGAATTGAATATATTGCAATCAAAATATAAATAAATTTACGCACATATAAGAAAGGAAAATAATAAATGTATATTAAAAGTAATAATATACGAAAGCCTCAAAACTAGTATACAATTTATAAGAGTATTCAAAATGATAATCTCTGAAATAGATTATTTTGCAGAAATAATTCTCAACTTATCAAATATATTTAAACAAATTTAAAATAATCACAAATATTTTTTATACGAATTACATTATTATTATTCGATACATTATGTTTTTTAAATTCCATATAGTTTATTTATAAAATAATAAATTTTTTCAACAAATAATAAAAACATTAATCTCTCAATCACATATTAATGCCAATTGTTGAATTTATCACAATTTAGAAAACTTTATACATATACATGATTATGAGCATTCATACAAATGATAAATTCATTTAACACTCAAACATTATATTTATCTAAATTAGCGACGATAAACTTATAACTAATTATTTTTAATTATATTATGTCAAAGAAATTAAATTTACAAAACTATTACTCGTGTTATATTAAATATATCTAATTGTATGTATATAAAAAAATAATTAACAATTAAACATTTAACTTGTTTTTTGCACAAAGAATAATGAGTGCGATCTCATTGAGTGTTTGATTCCGATTTAATAAATATTTATCCATAGTACATTAAATCGAAATACCTGAAAGCGAAATTGTCGAAGGCAGTAAAGTGTCGCCGCTGGCGAACAGCCAGCATTACTTGCCATTGAATTCGTGCGGACCGAAAATAAGTAAGTCGGTACGGAGGCAGGCACAGTGACACGGGTTCGATCTCCTCGCTTGCCTCTTAAAGACCGGTTTATCTGAACGAGCGCGGCGACATTTTGGGATCATTGTTCGGCCTGGCTGTTCTCCTCGTAACTCATACGAAGACGCCAGCGACCAGAGGCGTAGCCACAGAGGGATGTAGCACCCTTTTTGTTTATTTATTTCTTTATTGCAGTGCAAAGCATATATCCCCTCCCCCAGACTTGAGAATTTAATAATTAATATTTGCAGTAATAATTACTAAAGTTATTTCAGATCGCGAAATTAAATGACTTATCACCTCGAACATACAATATTTGATTTTTGCTATTATATAGCTTTGATTTTTCTATTATTAACTTCTTTCATTTTTCTTCTATAATTTTTTATTTAATTTTTTTATTATAATATTTATAGGATAGAACAGTATAAAGCAATGAAGAAAAATATACGAGATTTAAAAAAATTTAATATATAAAAATACTTATATAAAAAAATATCTTTAAATGAATACGTGCATTTTCTATTGTACAATAATAAAGTTGTAAATTCGTATTTGAAAAAATAGAAAAATATATTTAAAAAGAAAAGTTACGCTGCTGGCCTGGCGTAAGTCGCGAGTGACTTACAAACGATTATATATCCCTTTTGTCTTTTACGTTTTATCTTCAATGACATTTGTCGTAGCAGAAATATGGATATAGGCTTTTTTCGTCCAGACTTACAATTAATGGACGATCTCAATGATTAGTATTTCACATTTTCAATATTACTGTACTCTTGTATCTTTGTGATTGCAACATTATTGTTATATTGTCGTATCGTCCTTGATGACTCTCATATGAGATATTAATCGCGTGTGTAAAATTCGATTTATCGCATAGCTTCTCCAATTTTTCTTCGATAAAACGATCTCTTTTTTATTTTGTTTTTTTTTCTTTCGGCAATAATTTAGCGAGACGTCGCATATATAACTAAAATTATCGATATTATGCGTGATTACAAGGCCAGACGACGATCGATCACCGCGGCCTTTAAAACACGAAGGAAAAATATCGCGCACGAGAGGACGATCGCGGAAAGAAGAAGGCGGTGACCAATCGATCACCTGAACGATAGCACGCTATATATTGATGAAGTGCATGTATACGTGAACAAATCATCCGCGCCTAGTCCGCTTGACGTCAAGCTCACCGCCGCACTGTTCTGTCGGGGGATTAAAAATACCCCCGATTCTCGGCGAAGTAGTCAATGTCGGATAATTGTAGTTTCGATTTGTCCCACATTTGCGCTCCTATCGTATTATCTGAAAAATGCATAAGGGCAAGCACACACGCGCGATTAAACTCCGATCGAACGCACGTGTTCAAAAAATTCGTGTTTCGTTTCGACACACGTGTTATTAGATCTGCTTGTTTCCGTCACGTGCTTCCGCACTTTATTTTCTTTTCCGCTTTTAAATATATATATATATATATATATTGAGTTCGAGTTTGAATACAAAAAAACGCCAAAGGTCGTAACTCTGTTAATTCACCAATCTGACAATAAAATCAGGAAATCAATCAAATTATACTTTATTTTAGTTTTTAAATATATTTTAGAATTGATAATATCTTTAAATTGATTAATGTTATCTAATTTAATTTTCCGTAACTTATTAAAAATGTTCTTATATATTTTGAAGTGAACATTTATTTTAAATTAATAATCATATCTCTCGACGCAAATATATATATATAAGCATTAAAAGAGAAGTGGAGAATATATATATATATATATATATATATATATATATATATATATTTTCCACTTCTCTCCATTTTATTTGCAACAACAAAAAGTTGAAATAATTTGTGATTACATAGATTGTATATGTTGATAAATCTGAAAAACACTAGATTTGTCTTCTTCATTATCTTCCGTTGCGATAGCGGATCGAATGCCGAATAAACGTCTCTTTAATCCATATTAAATAGGTAATGCAAGAAAATATGTCAGAAAATTGTTTGTATGTTCGAAAATAGCCGATATCAGGTGCCGGTGATGAATGAGGCGTTTAGAAGCGAAGCTGCAATATGTACGCGAGATAAATATGTAATGCGAAGAGGATGATGGTGTCTCTAACGTGACTGTGGGCACAAATTAAAGATTTGAAAAATAATAAGTCAACATGTATAGCAACAGACAAAAAATAAATGTGCTAACTCATCTAGGATGTGAAAATAAACTTTATCGAGTAGTTCTGTGTCCTTATTTAAATTAATACCGTTTTTCTGCTCCTTTATATGTATCATTTCTGAAATAAGTCGGTTTTGATAGTTATTTTCAAGGTTAAAAATTTTTATATTATCCCAGTCAGTATATTTTTTATTTAAGATGTGTTCACTAATTACAGAATGTCTTGACGAGTCTAATTTAATATTATTAATACTAGATAATATAAGCGCGCGCTAAACAAACTTTTTTCCGCGATTGTACATAATTTTAATTTGCCGAATTATATACATAACTTTAATTCTCATATTTCTACATAATTTTAATTCGCCTAATTTCTATTACACACATAATTTTAATTTGCTGTACTTCTTTTACATAAATAATTTTAATTTTTGATTTTCCATTATGTTCATTTTAATTCTTGAATTTCTATTAGGCACATAAGTTTAATTTGCTCTATTTCTACATTTATGTATGTAAATAAGTGTAATTGTACCTAATAGAAATTCGGCCAATTAAAATTATGTACATAATAGAAATTCAGCGAATTAAAATTATAATATAATAGAAATTGAAGAATACTTATGTATTGTATATAGTAAAAATTCGGTGAATCAAAGTTTAAAATATAATGTAAATTCAAGAATTAAACTTATGTACACAATAAAAATTCAAGAATAAAATTATGTACATAATAGAAATTCAGCGAATTAAAATTATGAAAAGATAAATTGAAGCATTAAAATTAAATATATAATAAAAATTCGACAAATTAAAATTATGTATATAATAGAAATCTGCCCAATTTATACCTATATACATAATTTTAATTCGTCGAATTTTTATTTTGTACATAAAATTAATTCTTTATTTTTATTATGTGTATAATTTGTCCCGAAGATAATTTTTAAAAAATATCCTAACGCAATAGAAATTGGACAAATTAAGATTATTTATACATATAATAGAAATTTGGTGAATTAAAATTATTTACATAAAAGAAATACGGCAAATTGAAATTATGTACATAATAAAAATTTAGCAAATTAAAATTATTTATATAATAGAAATTTGATAAATTAAAATTACGTTACATAATAGAAATTATAGAACAGTACATAATAGAACATAGCATAATTACAGTACTAATAGAAATTAAAAGTTCAATGAATTAAAATTATGTATATAATAAAAATTTGCTGAATTTCTGTTATATATAATAGAAATTTGCTATTATATATAATAGATATTTGCTGAAATTCTATTATATACATATGTACATATATATATATATATATATATATATATATATAATGAAAATTCATCGACTTTTTTATTTTACACATAAAATTAATTCTTTATTTTTATTATGTATATAATTTAATTTGTCGAATTTCTATTGTGTAAATAATTTTAATTCGTTACATTTCTATTATGTATAAATTAACTGAATTTCTATATATACATAATTTTAATTCATCAAATTTCTATTTCCCTTTCTAATTGACAAGAAACTGCGAAATTGAAATCACTCAATCACAAAATTAATAAACAATTATTTATCAGATTTCAACTATTATTTATACACCAAATCCTTTAATAATAATATACATTACTATCACTAACCCCTCGATACATACAACTGTCAAAATATGCAATAACAGCCGCTCACAAAGTAAACGCTGTGACAGAACCAATCGGCATCGCGGAAAAGAGGCAACAATACTTCGAGATTTTCGAGATAAACCGATACATTCGAGAATCGACTTAACATGCCTTTTTTAAAGAAAGGAGGATGCTCTTTGAGTCTAGTACGTAACTGTCTCTTTGTCTGTCCCACATATGACGCATTGCAATCATTGCAATTAATTTTATAAATCACATTATATACAAATTGCAAAAGTAATTGTTTTTGTTTTTTGTACGTAGTATATGTCGTATATGCATTTAAAAAAGAGTTTATTCAAATTAACACTACCAAAATAAAAAAAGAAAGTAAACAAAATAAACGCAGTCTTTTGCGAAGCGGTAGTGTCACGCGTTTCGAAGCAAGCGACTTCGATTTTTCGCCGTACGAAGCGAGTGACTTCGAAAAGGTCCTTTCAATAACTTTGCGCATCCTGCCAGCGATAAACTCGCATGCAGTGTTTTGTATCTTCGAGGAACAGAAAACGATCTAAATGATCGACTCGAGACTTCACATTTTTAAACGTTTTTCGAATTTTTCGCTGCACTTGCGCACGATGTTTTTCTCAATGTTTCATGTCGGGAAAAAACGCGCGTTAGTAACTGATCAAGAGATCAAAAACAAGAGATCGTTGTCCCGGGTCCTGTCTTCGCGTGTGTTTATACTCGGTCTAACACAGGTTTGTCGCAACTCGCTTCGATACATCATATTTGCCCGGTTTACAAAAGATTTATGACTTTTATTTCTCGTCCCCGCAAGGAACATGTATTTTTAAACACAATGAAGTCGGCGCGAGCAAACACAAATAAAAATAAAAACGTCAACGACAGGTGAAATTCAACGGTCCCTTTCGGACAGATAATCTCGGAGAATAATTATATGATTGCAGATAATCGCGCGGAACTTACAAGATCGAGCTCGAACACAATACATATATAATTAAAAAAAAATAAATAGATAATGCATAATATTAATTAAGGTGCATTGATCATTTAACAAGCATATATTTATATATTTATATTATTTACATTTATACATTTATATTATTATACTTTACAGTAAAATATATTTATATATTATCTATTTAGGCTATTTTCTTGTGACTATATATACAGAATAATATATAATTCAACTACTTCAAGCAAGTTTGCAAAAATATGAAAAACTTTAGGCACGCAGTCATAAAGTTTAGTAAATACAGAGGTATCAAATAGTAATGCATCTATGTAAACAATAATTAAAGCAATAAAAGAAATAGTACATACAATATAAAAAATTATTCATATGAAGTACATTCACGCCTGCAAAGCTGCAATTTTTTAATTCCACTGAACAAAAAAAATATTTTCAGAATATTGTATCTGTCTTTTGATTTGATCGTTGCGAATTGATATCTTGCTCTCAATTTTGTCAGAAATCAACATTTTGGAATCCTAATAAGATTAAAAATAAAGATTTGCACAATAAAATCAATATACTGTTTATATAATAAATAAAACAGACATAAAATTAATATTCAGAGTTTAATAAAAGAGATAGAACAATATTTCTTTTTTTCTCGCTTTCAATAATATTTATTAAATTTACCTTTTCTTCCATTATAGAAAAGTCTATATTGTCCTTCATACATTCAAAGTAATTGTTTATTTTCTAAAATGTATTATTGTATAACATTATTAATAAACAACATTATTATAACATTATCAAAATTATTTAAACATTAAATAATAATTATTAATATTGCATTATTATCACGTTTTGTATACATATATAAACATGAAAAATTTTTACCTCATTTAGATTTAGAGAATGTATATTATTAATAATAATAATTAATACTGCAACAGGTATAATATTATCTCTAAAAGCGATAAAACAGATGTATATATAATACACATAAGAAATTTTGTATAAAGTATTTATAAAAATATGTCACATTACTTTGATTTTATTTGGCAAAAATCATTTAATATGTATTGCAGTATAGTTTGATTCTTCACATGCTTAGTAATAATATGTAAGGACATGTCAAAATGATATTGATATTGCTCTGTAAAATTGTACTGGTTATAGTATATTAGATTAGACTGGTTATAGTATGTTAAATACTTGTAGATGACATCAATATCTTCAGGGCAAGCCAAGTATTCTGAAAATTTAGTGTCAGATTTATCCAATCCTATATCATGCACTAATTTCCAAGTGGTATCTTCTTTGATAGATATCATCAAACCTTTACAATATGTCCATTCCTTCCACCATGGCAAAAGTCTAAAATATAAAAAAAATTAACTTTCTTATTAAAATTTAGCATATGGACCTCTTGATCACATTATTTAAACATTATAGGCGATATCTACAAGAATGATTAAGAAAGACTAAAGATATATAACAATATTTACTTGTGCTTTGTAGAATTTTGTAGATGTTGTACTAATTTATTGTTGGCTTCTGCCTTACATTCGAAGTCGCCGAGAAAACATGCCCATCTTGCAGCTTCTTGTCGTAAACATTTTCTAAGGTCGTCACTATCATCAATTTCTTCATATTTGATTCTTATTTTAAGTACCTCGTTTAATGCATGGTTTATGTAATTCTAAAAATCATTAAATATATATTTCTTTATTCATATTATAAATGTATTTAGAAATTATTAAAATCTCAAAAGATTAAAATAAAGTTGCTAATAAAATTATAAATGATTTATTAAAGTTTAATCGAACTGGTTAATACAAATCGTATCACGCATAACGTTTTGACACTTAAGTACGAGCCTTTATCAAGTGGTGCTTTCAAGATGTTAAAGTGAAAAACATGATATTGAGTAATATACTTGATAAGGGCTCGTATCCAAGGGTCGAAACGTTGTGTGTAATACGATTTGTATTGGCCAGTTAGATCGAACTTTAATAAATTATTTATAAAAATTATTATATTTTTCTATTATTTATCAATATATTCTTAAAATATTCTCTTTCTTTAAGACAAACATACATACAAATTTACTTATAGAGGCGAGCGTTTATTTATGCACGTACATACGTTCAAATATACATATATATATGGAAAAATATGCTTTAATTTATGCGAAATATTTATAATATTTAAAAGATATAATTAAAATTTTATAACTATTTATCAATCATTTTATTTTTAAATAAGATAAAAAAAAGTATATATTGTTTTGAAATATATATCAAAACTTTTCCAACTCTATATATGTTTTATTTTTTTTAAATTATTAACATATAATATTTATATAAAGCCAATATAGTATTGCATTCATTGACAAAGATTTAAAGCACCTAGCGATATATCCAATAACAATGTTATATACCAATAATATTATTGGCAGTAGTGAAAATCATACACTTTTGGGACCGTTCTTCGGGTGAGTGATTATTCAAAATGAATTTGTTAGCACATTTGTTTGCGACGTAAAATAATATGTAAAATTTTATCGTTGCGGTATTTTTTTGAATATTTAAATTTTTTGTAATTAATAAGTGTATATATGCAAAAATCTGAAATATATCACTTTTATTAATATTTATTAATATTTACCTTGAAATTCCACATTTTATCTTCCAGCATGGCTACAGGAACAGTGCTAAATATGTATTCCAGAGCTTTAAACATAGGATACCATGCTATATACTCTTCTTCTCGATGCAAATACGATATTATATCTATAAATACAAGGAATTTGAGTTCTCCTGCTATTATTAAATGAAATGCATCATCGATAATTTGGGCACGATTAAGAACATGAATTTTCGTGTAATTATCTGATTTCAAATAACTTGAAATTCTTCGCCAATTCTCATCATCATAGTTAACGCGATAATATCCTGTCGAATAGTAAATAAATTCTATTAATTTTTATTGTTTTGAATAATTTTATCAGAATACATTTTCAAATATTTTTGTTTCATAATTTTGTTTATATAAATTATAAATGAAAAACGTACCATAAATTTAATATAAATAAAATGATAATATATATAGAAAATTAATTATAAAAATGTCATTTTAATATTTGAAATAGTGGAAAAAATAAAACTGTGCAAGATATTGTTGCATATCATAAAATAAAATTAATTTTAGAAATATAATTATAATTTTAATAAGTTTTCTTATTATTAGAATAAAATATACTTGTAAAAAAATAACATTAATATTGAATGATATTATTTATAGAAAACATCTACGTACATTTTAAATATAATATTATGGACATAATAATGCAGAATATGACAAAAAGCATTTTAAAACTATTACAGTTATTTAATGAATATTTCAGATTTTTATAGGACAATGAATAAAATAGATAAAAATATAAAACAATATCAATTATGTTGTGTAAAATAAAAACGAGAAATATATCATAATAAGTCCATTGGTCGATATTTACCAATTTGTTGTATATTGAATATCATCCAACCATCCTCTTTAAATGGTAATGATAATTTTAAATCCTTTGACACGCATACCATATGATGAGTAAAATTGTTAAAATCGAGAGACGCTTCCCTAGTAAAAGTTACAGGAATGCAGCCAATTTTTAATGTGTTGATATATTGTATCGATACATTTACTTCGCTCATTATCTCTCTATCATGATAATTTCGTACTGCTTTAATCACGGGACAATGATTTTCCAAAGCCCAATCTTCCATTCTTGTTAGTTGTTGAGTAATATTTGGATTTTTTAAAGCAATATGTTTTGTAAGCTCCACAAAGCCTTTATCATATGATTCGCTAAATTCACGCAGGATAAAATATATAAAAAAACATTACAAATATGTTAAAATTGTCTGTAAAATATTAATATTATAAAAGACTTTAACAAATATTAAGAAGCAAATTATAAAATTGCACTTTATATATATATATTTATATATCTTATATTTATATTCTAATAATAAATAATATAACACAATTTTAAATAAAATTTAATAATTTTATTTAATTTTTTAGGTATTTTTAGCATTAATACGAATTATATTTGAGCAAAGTATTGAAAGAGTATAAAATGATTAAAAGAAGAAATCAAATTTTAAAAAATAATCAAATAAGAACTAAACAAATAACAAATTAAAAGCAAAAAAAATAAGAAAAATAATATAAAGGCTCGATTTACGAGAGAAGGAAATAAAAATAAAAAAAGTAATGGAGAAGTGATATAAATGTTACATATTTAAAAACCTGTTAAATAAAATTAGAAAATAAATGTAGCACAAAATCCAATTAAAAAAAAGATATAAGAATTATAGACAATATAATGAAATATAGGAGATAAAAAATAAAAACAATAAAAATTATTTCAAAAATTACTTTAAAAAATTACAAATCATGAAACAAAAATAAAAGAACAATGAATATGTATATATGATAAAGTAATAATGGCAAAACAACAATTACTTTCTCCAGAAACGGTTTTCATAGGAAGAGTAATGAAATTAAAAATAATTCTAGTAGAAGATTTGGAAAAATAGCGGAATTGTAAAACTAAGAAAAAAACATTATGAAATAATGTCAGAAAAAACGAAAGAAAATAAGGGACATTATATAAAATTTCTATTATTATTACATTTATGTTGTGTACAATTTTATCTTTTTGATATTATATTCTATATTGTATTACTCACGTGTCATATGCATATGTGCTTATGCTTTCCTGAAACATTTCTTCTGTGAGGATGTGTTGCATCATCCGTAGTATAAAAGGTGCTACAATTTACATCAAAATTATGAAAATTAAATATATTACATATATATATTTATTTTGATGGTTACTTGAAAACATAACGATTTTATAAAAGAAAATTATATTGTATATGTATACAGGGTAGTAATCGCGTAAGAGTGAAATGTTTTTTATTGCCGCACCGTTCATCATTTTATTTATAGTAAATCTTTGAAGAACTATTTAATTAATTTCTTGTACCTACATATGTGCAGGTATTACCGGACACTGTGTGTGTGCGTGTGCGTGTGCGTGCGTGCATGTGTGCGTGCGTACGTTTGTGCGTGAGCGTGTGCGTGCGTGCGCGCGCGCATGTGTGTGTATACGCATGCCCGCGTATGTATGTACTTTTATAAAATAATATTTAATTAAAATTCAGATAAAGAATTAATTATCTTCCAACTTAACACATATTTTATAATATTAATAGTTAAAAACTATTTTATTATATTATGTAATATTTCTATTATATATTATGTCATACCGCGGACTATTTTATTATATTATGTTATACCTCTGATAGATGCGTGTGTGTGCGTGTGCGTGAGCGTGTGCGTGCGTGCGCGCGCGCGTGTGTGTGTAAACGCGTGCCCGCGTATGTGAATACCGCGGACTATTTTATTATATTATGTTATACCTCTGATAGATTGGCGAATTTTCAATAAACTGTCATCTTGTGAAGTAGAAGGCCACATATGATTACCATCCAAATTAAAAGAGTAATGTTGATTTTGAACAACAAATAAATTCATTATTCGATAATCTGGATAAGCCTATAGAAAAAAATAATTAATTTATCGATATAACCGTTCTGAAAATACTTGTATCTTGTATTAAATTTGAATACTAATATTATTAACGTTACTTCATAATTAAAACAAAACACATTCTCATTAAAAAATATAATAATAAAATCTAAAATTTTGTATTAATATAATTAGCAAATATTACATATTTTTTAATTATATTGTTTCATGATATTATATTGCAGACTTCTTTTTATCAAATTTTTTAAATAAATCTCATGTGTACTAGTTTCTGATTAATTTATTTTATTTTAAATTTCATAAAAAATTAAAAATATCTAATAAAGTGTTAAAAAATAAAAATTTTTAATAAATTAAATTATAAATATATGTGTGTAAATATGTGAGAAAAAGTATTTTTTTAAAAACAATTGATTATTTTATATAATGCTAAACGATTTTAAGACAAAGGATGCATATAGATTTTTTAAAAAGGGTTTTGATTTAAGAAAATCTTGCAATAAGAATACTTAAGTATTGTATCGTTTGCGAGAAGGTGGGAGCGAGATTGCGTTGATAATATTTAGAATAACCTTATTGACAGCATACGTTGCAAGCAATGTAGTAAGACCTATTTTAAGCCAAAAATCCGATAGTAATGGATTGTTCATCATGTTATTAAACCATTGCTGTGTCACTTTACGTCCTACTAATTGAGCTACTTCGATTTTCTGAGCAATAGGATATAAATTTTTATCGTAGATGATATCTGTTTCCCTGAAAGTTATATTTAAAATGTTAAGATTGAGAACTTTTATAGAAAATACAACTTTACTTTTGTTACAATATTTTAAGTTAATTGTTAGATGTACGATCTACAAACTCATGGGTACAATTTAGCAAATCAGTATTGTAAATCGTACCAAATAATAATTTTTTTATTTTCTAATTTACAATATGAAACAAAGATAAATTTCTATTTATGTGTATATCGTTTGACAAAGAACAATAGTTTGAAATAAATAAAAAAAGTCATTTTTTTTATAGCTTTATTGCAGTTTTAACATCTTTCTTAGAGGGAACGATTTAGCATACTTACTTTACCCTTTATATACTTATTAAAATAGTAAACTTTAACTTTGTAATAATATGAATAAACTTAATTCTACTAAAATTAATTGTTTTCGCAATTCCTTATATTTTTGAACGTTTACAGAAACAAAAGATATACATGTTTTTAAATTTTATAATTTTGCATATAAATATAATTTTATTTTTAATGCAATTTGAAGCACCTGTTCTCACCTATAAAGAACAAGTCCGTAAACTATTATGCCTTTGTCATGGAAATTTGGAATTGCAACATGATCCACCTTCGATTCCAATATGGAGAAAGCTTTCCAATCATATTCAAGAAACCTCGTGATACGTATAGTTACATTTTTTGCAAATTCTATGTGAAATCGAGATTCGTTTCTGCACCACATGTTAATGATTTCAATTTCGGTCTTAAGTGGGAATAGGTAATTAGACACAATCATTGTTGCAAGATAAGGCAACATTACAGGTGTGGTATGGAAGTGTCTCCATAACAAATTATCCGCATGTTCTTCCGTATTTCGCAATAGCATATTTGATAAAGCCGTGCATTGCTTACATTCTATAGAAATGTTAAAGGTTGCTTCTAACAATAAATCCTGTTGATCCCCACATGGAAACGATTGTCGAGCGCTTATTATCTGGAAATGCGAAGTAGCTATCCAACTACATTTCAAAGAACATAAATTAATAAAACTTTTTTTGACAAACATTAAGATATTGGGAATTAAAAACTGTATATATGTTATATGCGTCAATGCATATTATTTTATGACACTATTACATATTATTATAATAATAGATATAAAAGTATTGTTTGCTTTTAGATTTAAATTCTGCGATATATAATAATTTTTGGGACATTTAATACATAAATAGTATATTAATTACAATGTCTTATGTAATTGCATATTGTACTCTTTTTATTAATATATTGTACTCTTGTATATTAATTGACATTAGTTATTTACTTACGCAGTTTTTTTAACGTTGAATATTCTGAATTTTTTTTTAACAGTTGTTTTAATGTCGAATATTCTGAAACCTTTATTAGCAGTACCTAAATATTTTATATATAATATGTATTTTCCTGATGATATTTCATCCATAAAGGAAATATCAACTGTATTTTCTTCAGTATTATATGTCGATTCATAAATAGTATCATTTTCATGATATTTTTTCAAATTTGTAAATAAAACTATATTTTTAATACATAATTGTTTTGAATGTAAATATATGTGTTGTATTTTTTCCAAAACGACTATGCTGATATTATATTCCCCATAGAAAATATTTCCTTCAATAAATGTTGAAAACATGATATCGTAATGCATTGGTATTACATATTTTGATGGTTTATAGCATAAAAATTCATTACGAGTGAAAGCCGTCGCAGCGATAAAAATTAATCCGCTACTTAATAATAGTTTTAAAAATATTATCATGTCGAAGAAAGGGAATATTTATTTTAGATCTGTAAAACACTCTGGACAAAAGATAAATAATGAAATTAAATATAGGACGAAACATAAATAATGAAATTAAATATAGCTTAGATTTCTCTTTAAACATATCTTGTATATAAATATAAAAATAAATACAAAAAGTATTTATATTATTAATTGAAAATCTTAACTAGTAAAATATTATATGGTGAGAAAACAAAGTGTAAATTTCCATTTGCACAATTTTTTTAAACAAAATTATATATATATATATATGTATTTCAGTGTCGCACATATTTTAATTGACAGCAATATAGAAATATTAAAATTACAATATATTTTATATTTTCTTTAAATAATTAATTTCATTGTCAAAAAATTATTTATATACATTTAAAATTTACAGAATATTATTTAGAACATAAGGATTTATAGTATATAAAGTGTTAGTTGTCTGAAGTAAATTACTTTTATAAACACAAGAGCCATTACTTCTACATACATATATACCTGTGTGTACATTCAAAATAATAAGAAGAGAAGTAGAGATAAGAAATACTGAGCAGCGGCGAGAGAAAGAGAGAGATAGAGTATATACATGTTTATTATTATGTTTGATTTCTTTTTTGATTTCTCCTCTTAAACTGTGTATTATAAACACTAAACGAACATTCACCGAAAATTAAGTTAACATAAATTTAATTTTAAATTATATCAATTATAAACTTAATAATTATATACATAATACATATATATAAGATGTCCCAGAACTTGCAATATACCTTTCAAAATCAGATATCTGAGATCATTTGAAGACGATTTTTCCTCAGCAAGAATGTCAAAATATCAATAAATTTCAAGTTATAAGCGATTGAAAAAAAATGGTTTTTCGCTAACCAAGTTCTTTGGAAATAAAATATTAACAAAATCACATTCATCAATGAATTTCAAATAGAGTTCATTCTTATTAGAATTTCAATTTAATTACAAAGATACATGATGACAAATTTGGGAACATGCAAATAATGATAGTTTCCTTCCGCATTTTCGCGGAGGAAAAATTGACTCCAAATGATCTCAAAAGTCTACTATTAACCGGCTTACTACTATTTCTGGTACATTCTATATATAATGAGATTTTTTCAGATATTTTAAATATAAATTAAAAACCTTAAAATAGATGCGTTAACGATTGCTTAAAATCTACAATATTATGGATTTCTACATTCGATTGACAATTAGTATGTTTTATCATTTTATACTATAATTTTGAATTAATAAATATAATTATTCAAATTTGTATAATTAACAATTCGACTACTTATTATAATTTTTTTTAAATTAAGTATTAAAGCTATAATCTTTATCAATGTTTATTTGATCAAATCTTTGTAAGTGAGATAATATTTTGTGCGTTTTATATCAAAGATTTTACGTCAAAAATTTTACGTAAATTACTTAGTATTCTACTTCTAACTTATATGATTAATATAATACTACTTATCTTTATGTGTTGTATTTATAATTATTTTTTCACTTAAAATTAATTCGTTCATACTTTATATAATATATCGTTGTTACAGTTATGTTACTCAATGTCGCACAATTTAAAGATTATTTTAAATATTAAAATACACACAGATATTTTTTTATAAAAAATAAAAAGGACGACAAATTTTAGAAAGAAGAATTTTAATAATCGAATAATGAAAGGATAATTAAAAATGTCTGTTATAATATTTATTATATGTTATGTAAATTAGTAATTTTAAATTTCAGAAATACTTTATTCGATATTAAACTTTTGTGGTCCAAGATTATTTCAACATTACAATTCGTAAAATATAATAATGATATTATTTGAAATTATCTCTGTATTAAAATTTAAAGATAATTTTGAATAAAACTTTTCTCTTTATGTTTAAATGTTGGAAATTCTTAAAAATTCCGTTATACTGCATGATTAAATGTCTGTATAATTAAATCTTTTTATATTTGTAGACAAATATGTTTTATATGTTTAACTTATTTTGACTTACCCAATATTTTGAAACAGAATGTTAAATGCAAAAGTATATTGATATATTTTTTTTATTTTACGGCAACAAATTAATGCTTTAGCAGTATGCAATGTTGGAAGAATATATAAAATGTTCACACACACTTTGTTACAATCGTTATATCCACCACGATACGGTTCGACCGACCACAAAAGACTGACTGAGTCTCTCTATATACGTATAAATATGATAGGTCAACAAAACTTCTGAGGTCGTTATATATATATATATATATATATATATATATATATATATATATATACAGGGTGCACGGTAACTAACGGACCAACGATTACAAATGGATTCTTTGGTCAATTTGGAAACGATTTTTTCTCAGCGAAAATGTCGAAAAAGGTCATCATTTTTTACAACTTTCCAATATTTGTCATTATGTATCTTTATAACTAAGCCTCAAATTAAGATTTTCTTATAGTAAACTTTACCTGAAATAAACTGAAGAATGTAATTATGTTAGATTTTTAACTCCAAAACGTTTAATTTTCAAAAGACCCATTTCTTTCAATCGCTTATAACTCGAAAATTATTGACTTCTCAACATTTTTGCTAAGGAAAAATCGTCTCGAAAAATTTGGCCAGAGAATCTGCCCTTAATTATTGGTCCGTTAGTTACCGGACACCCTGTATATATGTATGTATTTGTGTGTATGTCAGCATTTGTGTTTAATAGTTGTCTTAATTACACATATTCAAATTTCGTGGAATTAATCATATAAATTATGCATCATTTATAAATTTATATCATTTATTCCGAAAAACATGAAAGCAATCTTTCTAGCTCTCTGTATCTAATAGTAAAATTAAAGAAACAAAATGCCGCATTTTTAAGCGCTAAAATTTTTACAGTTAGCGGATAGAAGCAAGTATTGTAACTGTTGAGTAAGTATGTAATACATTTAAAATAACAAAAAAGTGCCGTTACTTTCAGGAGCTCATTCAACCTTTTAATATGTAATAAAAAAATTTTCGGTAGTGGAAATACGCGTTGATAAATAATCGGCGATGTTCGTGCGCGATATTCGCGATTTCTTCGCCGAATGTTCAGTTGAAGATAAAATATAGTGAAGTGTAGTGGTCAATTCTGGAATAAGTAAAATATAAAATATAGCGAAGTAAACAATTTTAAAATATAAAATATAGTGAAATTCGAAAATATCAGTGGCTTCTGAGTGCGTCGCACTCGTACGAGGATATAGTTCCCGGACGCAGAGGTTGGTCTCCTACAGGAAAAATGGATATGATACCAGGTAAGAACCAGAAGTACACCGAGACAGGAGAAGAAGAATCGTGGAAATGTGAATCAAAATATTTATTTCATTATTTATATTGATAAAGTGAATAGAAATATAAGTGTTGATTGAATTTCGTGTCAGAATAAACTCGATATAGCACGTTGCAGTCGCTTTTGGGCATTGAATAGTATATTAGATAACAAGTGCGGGTGATAAATCGGCTGTGGAAGTTTGAAGCACAAGGCGAAGCCGAGTGTGACAATCCGCACGATCGGCCGATTTATGACCCGCACATGTTGGCTACAATATTTTGTGTGACCGATGCGTAGAAAGGGAGCTTTTTCTAAAATCCCATCATGTGCATATAAAAGGCGACTTTTTGCGCACCGGTTGCACAAAATAAGTAAATACCGTTTTTAAAAAATAAGTAAAATACCATTTCTTCGAGTTAAATATATCACATTAAACAAACTTTAAATATAATCAGGTTAGTAAACATAAGAATATATCCGTAAATCTTTTTTGTTTTATTGTTATTACATATGTATTTACAATATTGATATCACCTTTTTGCGTCTAGAAGTAAATTGGAATTGAAATAAAAGATATATTTTTATTTTTTATTATATATATATATATATATATATATTATTGATTGCATTAATTAATTTATTAATTTAAATAACAATGTACTGTACTATTTTATTTGTAATATTTCTATTTTTTTAATTTAATTTAATTTTTTTTATTTTTTTCTTCTATTCGTTAGGTAAAATAATGATAGACTCGCATATCCAGTTTACTATAAAATGTCTCGATAAAGTTATATAGAAATGACGCCAAAGAAAAATTTCGGTTTTAGTTTACATTTTATATATGAAGAACTTGCAATGATATATTTAATTACCAAAGGTGATTTTGAGAAGCGTCTAAGAGACATTCTTTGTCCATCAGATTTTATAACATTATCAAAATTATTTAAACATTAAATAATAATTATTAATATCGCATTTTATCACATTTTGTATACATACATATATTATATAAACATGTACAATTTTTACCTGAGTTTGATTTACGAAATATACATGATTAATAATAATAATTAATGCTGCAGTTATTTCAACATTTCTAAAAACGAAAAATATATTAAACACATAATAAATTTTTGTACAAAATGTTTATAAAAATATGTTATATTACTTTGGTCTGATGGTCACAAACTTATCTAAAATGTAATTTAGGATAATTTGATTCTTCGCATGTTTTGTAATAATATGTAAGAAACTGTAAAGAAGATATTGATATTGTTGTTGTGTAGTATATTTATCATTTAAATAGATAGTAATTATATTATTAGATTTATATTCTAAATAGTCAGTAATTATTTTAGTATCTTCAGTACAAGCTAAGAATTCTGTAAATTTAGTGTCAGATTCTTCGAATCCTATAGCATATACTGATAGCTAAGTGAACATTTCTTTGGTTATCATCAAACCTTTACAATATGTCCATTTCTTTCACCATGTCAAAAGACCGTAATAAAAAAAAATTAAATTTTCTTATTAAAAATTAGCATATATGGACGTCTTGATCAAATTATTTAAACATTATAGACGATATCTACAAGAATGATTAAGAAAGGCTAAAAATATATAACAATATTTACTTGTGGTTTGTAGAATTTTGGAACTGTTGTTTTAATTTATTGTTGGCTTCTGTCTTACATTCGGAGTCGCCGAGAAAACATGCCCATCTTACAGCTTCTTTTCTTAAATATTTTCTAAGGTCGTTACTATCATCAATTCCTTCATATTTGATTTTTTTATGTACCTCGTTTAATGCATGGTTTATGTAATTCTAAAAATCGTTAAATATATATTTCTTTGTTCATATTATAAATGTATTTAAAAATTATTAAAATCTCAAAAGATTAAAATGAAGTCGCTAATAAAATCATAAATGATTTATTAAAGTTTGATCGAACTGGTCAATACAAATCGTATCACGCATAACGTTTTGAACACTTAGGTACGAGCCTTTATCAAGTAATGCTTTCAAGATGTTAAAGTGAAAGACATGATATTGAGTAATATACTTGATAAGGGCTTGTATCCAGGGGTCGAAACGTTGTGTGTAATACGATTTGTATTGGCCAGTTAGATCGAACTTTAATAAATTATTTATAAAAATTATTATATTTTTCTATTATTTACCAATATATTCTAAAAATATTCTCTTTTTTTTAAGACAAACATACATACAAATTTACTTATAGACGCGAGTGTTTATTTATGCACGTACATACGTTCAAATATACATACATATATGGAAAAATATGCTTTTTAATTTATGCGAAATATTTATAATATTTAAAAGATATAATTAAAGTTTTATAACTATTTATCAATCATTTTATTTTTAAATAAGGTAAAAAAAAGTATATATCTTTTTGAAAAATATATTAAAATTTTTCCAACTATATATATGTTTTATTTTTTTTAAATTATTAACATATAAATTTATATAAAGCCATTATAGTATTGCATTCATTGACAAAGATTTTAAGCACCTAGCGATATATCCAATAACAATGTTACATACCAATAATATTATTGGCAGTAGTGAAAATCATACACTTTTGGGACCGTTCTTCGGGTGAGTGATTATTCAAACTGAATTTGTTAGCACATTTGTTTGCGACATATAATAAAATGTTATTGTAATACAATTTTATTGTTGCGGTATATTTTTGAATATGTAAATTTTTCGTAATTAATAAGTGTATATATGCAAATATCTGAAATATATCACTTTTATTAATATTTATTAATATTTACCTTGAAATTCCACATTTTATCTTCCAACATGGCTACAGGAAAAGTGCTAAATATGTATTTCAGAGCTTTAAACATAGGACATCATGCTATATAATCTTCCTCTCGATGCAAATACGATATTATATCTATGAATACAAGGAATTAGAGTTCTCCTGCTATCATTAAATGAAATGCATCATCGATAATTTGGGCACGTTTAAGAACATGAATTTTCGTGTAATTATCTGATTTTAAATAACTTGAAATTCTTCGCCAATTCTCATTATTATAGTTAACGCGATAATATCCTGTCGAATAGTAAATAAATTTTATCAATTTTTATTGTTTTGAATAATTTAATCAGAATACATTTTCAAATATTTTTGTTTCATAATTTTGTTTATATAAATTATAAATGAAAGATAGAACAATATTTCTTTTTCTTTCGCTTTCCATAATAATATTTATTAATCAATTAAAATTAATATCAATCAAAATTAATATTTGTCGCTAGTGGTGAAAATAAGCTTAAACGACTTGACTACGACGTAACTAGCAATTTTATTTGATTATTTCACGACGTTTCGACCATTTGGTTGTGGTCCTTTTCAAGTGAAATTTCTACAACATAATGTTACACAATATTTTTTAACATACGAAAACTCATTTAAGTGTTAAATTAATAAAATAAGTATAAATTTTATAAACATACCATCAATTAAACCGAGGTTAACATAACATCACACCGGTGTTATTTGAAATCGAAAGTTAAACGTTAAAAGAGGAACACGTCCCATCGTTATGATGTTAAAAGTTAAAAGTTAAAAGAGGAACACGTCCCATCGTTATGATGTTTCGTCAACGACTAAACTTGAAACGTGCCACTAAACAATCTTTATTATTTTGTCGTAAATGTTTGTCAAATTCTCGGTGTCTTTCTGTAGGTTAACTGTATTGCCATGCTTCTTTATGAAGAACATTTCAGCAATCTCTCTCTTTCTTACATGTTTCTCGTTATGTAAAATTGTCGGTGATTTCTAATCAAAGTTATGCCCAAAATCACATCTGTGTTTGCTCAAAACCGAATGATTAGACTCATGTAATTTAATATTGCTGGCATGTTCCTTCACTCTAGTGCATAAATGTCTTTTTGTTTGTCCAATGTATGATGCATTACAATTTTCACAGTTAATCTTGTAAACTACATTCGTTTTAATATCATTAGTTATTAAATCTTTACCTCGTTTTATCAGCCTATTCAACTTTTTTGGCAAACTATAAACGACATTTATGTTAGCACTATTAAGTGACCTTTTAATACTGTCGCTAACGTCTTTAACGTATGGGAGTGGAATTACATAATTCTTATCTTGAGCCGAATTCACATTAACGTTATTATCTAAATCGTTACTCAAACTGTCGTTATTATCCGCATTGTGACCGTTACCATTCCTGTTGTTCTTCAGTACATTAATTCTTTTATTTACATACTTATTAATAATATGATCCGGAAAACAATTATTAATTAAAATGTTCTTTACAATCTCAATATTCGTATTATGAAATTGTTCGTTAGAAAGTTAAATTGCATGGTCTACTAAATTGTAAATCGTATTAATTTTGTACTTAATATTTTGTACTTAATATTTATTAAATTTACCTCCTTTATTTGATGTCTTTTCAGTAAATCTTCTGTGTTATTTACTTCAACTAACAATAAGTTAGTTTCTATAATACCTCTAACGGCATATAATATTATTTGCTAAAATGTATTATTTTTCCAACATTATCAAAATTATTTTAAACATTAAATAATAATTATTAATATCGCAATATTATCAAATTTTGTATACATATTTAAACATGTAAAATTTTTACCTGAGTTAGATTTACGGAATATACGTTATTAATAATAATAATTAATGCTGCAATTATATTAACATTTCTAAAAACAAAAAAAACAGATGTATGTATATACAATAATACACATAATAAACTTTTGTACACAATATTTATAAAAATATGCCACATTACTTTAGTTTTATTTCGTTAAAATCATCTAATATGTACTCCAGTATAATATGATTATTCGCATGCTTCGTAATAATATGTAAGAAACTGTTAAAAGAATTTGGATATTCCTGTTCTGTAGAAATGTTTTGATTAAATCTTAAATACTTTTTAATGAGATTAGTATCTTCAGAGCAAGCCAAGTATGATAAAAATTTATTATATCTATATTATATATATTATTTATTATATATATTATATATATTATTATATCTATATAAATACAAGGAATTTGAGTTGGCCTGCTATCATTAAATGAAATGCATCATCGATAATTTGGGCACGCATAAGAACATGAATTTTCGTGTAATCATCATTCGTTTAGATAATTTAAAATTCTTCGCCAATTCTAACCATCATAGTTAACGCGATAATATCCTGTCAAACAGTAAATAAATTTGATCAATTTTTATTGTTTTGAATAATTTTATCATTAATATACTTATTTTGAAACTTATTTCAATTTTTATTTTATACTTTTGTTTATATAAATTAGAAATTAAAAACGCATATCAAAAATTTAATACATATAAATAAAATGTAAATACATATAGGAAATTAATTATAAAAATGTCGTTTTAATACTTGAAATAGTACAAAAAATGAAACTGTGCAAGATATTGTGGTACATAATAATATAAAATTGATTCCCCATTTGTGCATTAATAATAACTATTTTTAACTAGCTAATATGATTTCTGTAACGTGTAACGTGACGAAAATTGTATATTACCTGCACTTATTATTATTAATTTTATAAATATATTAGGTCCTTGAATAAGTTCTCGCTGTTTTTTAAAAAATGGCGTAGCGGCACTCTGTGCATGGAATTTCGTACGGAAACGCATCAGCTAAGTAGTACTATATGTAACCTCAAATTCTAGTAGATACAGTTTACCACAGTGTCAACCACGTGTTTAATTACCTATTGCGAAAATGTCTACTTTTGTGCCAAATAAAGTGTTTTTGCGGGGAATTTTATTGCACTGCTTTATTTAAAAGAAATCTGCAGCTGAAGCACACAGAATTCTTGTTGAAACATAAGGTGACAATGCTCTGTCGAATACGACATGCAGAGACTGGTTTAGGCGCTTTAAAAATAATGACTTTGACCTTGAAGATAAAGAACGTTCTGGAGCACCGACAAAGTTTGAAGACGAAGAATTGGAGATCATTGCTTGATCAAGATCGGGCGACGGACAATACTTTGAGTAAAGTTATTGTAAGCCTTATATTTTAAATAAATGTTTTTTTTTAACAAAAAAACAGCGAGAACTTATTCAAGGACCTAATAATTATTTTTAAATAATTTTTACTATTATTAGAATAAAATATTTCTAAAAAGATAACATTAATATTGAATAATATTATTTAAGAAACATCTAGTATATTTTTTTATTTATGTATTCTTTAAGTATTGTCAAATATATTTCATTTTCTTCTCTCGACCGTACTGGCAAATATTATTTATTCAATCACTACGTTTCGACCCTTCTTTGAGTCCTTATCAAATGATCTAGATATACATAGACAGAGATTAATACAATAAAAAAAACCAAAATTACTTCACTAACAATATTACAAAATGATAAAAAGAAAAAGAAGCGAAACATACTTGTAAAAATAAGAATAAAATTATAATTTTAAGATGTCAAGAACGAACATAGTGTCGGTTTGACAACACGTCAAGACTCTTAGACGAGTTATTGGAGATTAAACGATCTTTATTATTTTGTCGTAGATATTACTTAGATTGTCGGTATCTTTTTATTATTTCCCTTAATAAAAAACATTTCTGCGATTTTTCTTTTTCTTACGTGCTTTTCACTATGCAAAATAACAGACAAAGTCCAGTCAAAATCGTGATCGAATTCAATTTTATGTTTGCTGATAACTGATAAATTACTCGAATGCATTTTGATGTTGCTGAAATGTTCCTTTACACGTGTACAAAGATGTCTTTTTGTTTGTCCGATGTATGACACGTTGCAATCCTTACAATTAATTTTGTAAACTACTTCAATTTTTTTATCTGTAGGCAGTCTATCCTTACCGAGTGCAATTAAATGGTTCGGTTTTTTAGGAACATTATGAACAACATTAAATCCGATGATTTTAAAAATTCGATCGATATCGCCTAAGCTATTAACATAAGATAGTGAAACGAAAGGAGACTTATCAACAATATTTCGCTCATTACTCGATTCATTCATGTTTCTGTGTTTTAAAAAATTAATCCTTTTTTTAAACCAACGATCGATTACATGTTTAAGAAAGCAGATATTAAATAAAATCTGTTTCACGATGTTAATATTCTCGTCGTGAAACTGGTCATTAGATAAAAGAATCGCGTGATCTACAAGATTAAAAATTGTGTTTATTTTATATTTAAAAGGGTGGTTGGAAAAGAAATTTATATATCTGTTCGAACACGTTTCCTTCCTGTACCAATTTGTTACAAGCTTTCCATTTGACCGAGAGATCGTTGTATTCAAAAAATTAAGACATCCGTCTGATTCCGTCTCATATGTAAAGGTTAAACTGTGGTGATAGTTATTAAAAGTATCAATTATTTCGTGGATTTTTGTCTTTGATTTCTTATTATATGTTCGTATAGTATATGTTCGTTTTAAAATTAATAATATGAGGAAGGAAGAACATCTTTCCTTCTACATCGTAACAGAAAAATTAGTTGTTGGTTCACAGCAATAATCTTTTTCATGTTATTGATCCAAGTTTTCAAAAGTGTTGTATGATAAGTACCGAACCTTCTCGAGATCATGCAAAAAAATCCTTCCACTTGTGTGGGCTCCATATCCAGGTCCAGGAGCGTAAAAAATAAGAACGTAAATATTTGAGAATCGCCAGACAGAATTTAAAAAAGGTAAAATTCTTCTCTCGATCGTGCTGGCAAATATTATTTATTCAATCACAACGTTTCTTACAACTTAAGTTAAATGAAAAGAGACTTTTCAAACTTAAACTCTCTCATAAAAATAAGTCTATCAGTAAATTTGACAAATTGTGCACTAAACAAAACGCATTTTCTGACTTGTTCAAAACCATTGACAATTCTAAGTGGTTGGTGAACATTAGTGGTAAAAATATTCCAGATAAGGTATCTGATTTTTTAAGCTTAGGTGACAAATTTGGTTTGCCGATAGATCACGCAAATAGTAAAGATCGAATGAATATCGTCCTGGAGAACATAAAGAATTTAGAGATTAATCACAGGAACATTCCGAGTGACGTACTGGAAACCACCAGAATTTCAGTAGCTGATTCTCTCAAAAGGTTTTTATGTGAATTTGTGTGATTTTATGTGATTTTGACTGGACTTCGCCTGTTATTTTGCATAGTGAAAAGCACGTAAGAAAAAGAGAAATCGCAGAAATGTTTTTTATTAATGGAAATAATAACGCTATTAATTTACAAAAGGATACCGACAGTCTAAGTAATATCTACGACAAAATAATAAAGGTCGTTTAGTCACCAATAACTCGTCTAAGAGTCTTGACGTGTTGTCAAACCGACACTATGTTCGTTCTTGACATCTTAAAATTATAATTTTATTCTTATTTTTACAAGTATGTTTTGCTTCTTTTTTTTTATCATTTTGTAATATTGTTAGTAAAGTAATTTTGTTTTTTTTATTATATTAATCTCTGTCTATGTGTATCTAGATCACTTGATAAGGACTCAAAGAAGGGTCGAAACGTTGAATAAATAATATTCGCCAGTACGGTCGAGAGAAGAATTTTACCTTTTTTAAATTCTGTCTGGCGATTCTCAAATATCAACGTTCTTATATTTTATTTTATCTTTAATTTAACATGTGACTAATTTTTAATTTTCATATATTAATATTGTTATATTAAGTATTATATAATATTATTTAAAATGTTATTTTATAAAAATCAAACTTAAAAGTATTGTTTTTGTCATTTTAAATATTTTGAATATTTTAATTTTTTTTATAATTTTAAATATGTTTTAAATATTTTAATTTTATTTGTGTTAACAAAAAGAATGACTGATTCGACAGAAGACTGATTTATGTAATAACAATGTAGATAAAACAATAAAATTGATTTAAATGATTAATATATCTTTAAATTAATTATTTTCTTTGATTTTATTGTCTTTTGACAGGTTTTTTATATTCTCGATTTCCCGCGAATTTCCGAGAACAGAAATAGAAAATTCTTGAATCCCGAGATATTGAAAAAGTCGAGAAATTAGAAACCTTAATTGTGAGGTCGCAAATGGCCAGGATGATACTGACAATGAGTTTTGATTATATGATTGTCAAAAGTTCGGGACCGCTCCTATAAAAGCGCCTTGTAATTCCCATTAAAAGCACAATAAATTATCTATCTATTTATCTATCTATCTATTTATCTATATAATAATGCAGAATATTACACAAAACATTTTAAAACTATTATAGTTATTATAATGAATATCTCAGATTTTTAAAGGACTATGAATAAAATAGATAAAGACATAAAATAATGTCAATTATGTGTGTGTAAAATAAAGACGAGAAATAAGTCATAAGTCCATTTGTCGATATTTACCAATTTGTTGTATTGAATATCATCCAACCATCCTCTTTAAATGGTAATGATAATTTTAAATTTTTTGACACGCACACATACCATATGATGAGTAAAATTGTTAAAATCAGGATACTTTTCCGTAGTAAAAGTTACAGGAAGGCAGTCAATTTTTAATGTGTCGATATATTGTATCGATACATTTACTTCGCTCATATCCTTATAATTTCGTATTATTTTTATGATAGGACAACGTCTTTCTATTTTCCAATAATTCATTATTTGTAGATGAATCAGTATCTGGTTATTCTGCAGCAGCAACAATTTCTTTCCAAATATTCACAATACTTTGACGATATGATTGGCTAAATTTACACAGTATGTAAAATATATAAAGGAAACACGAGAAATATGTTAAAATTGTCTGTATATAATGTTAATATTATAAAAAATTATAATAAATACTAAGAAGCATAATATAAAATTGCACTTCTATTTATATATTTATATATCTTGTATTTATATTATGATAATAAATAATATAACATAATTTAAAATCAAATTTAATAATTTTATTATTAGCATTATTAGCATTAATATAGATTAAATTTTAGCAAAGTATTGAAAGAATTATAAAATGGTTAAAAGAAGAAAAAAAACAAATAAAAAGTTGAAAACAAAACAAAAACAAGAAAAATAATATAAAGAAGATCGATTTACGAAAATAGAGAAGTAATGGAAAATAGATATAAGCAGTGTTAGATATTTAAAAAGCTGTTAAATAAGATGAAAAACAAACGTAGCACAAAATGCAATTAAAAGAAAAAAGATTATAAGAATTATAGACGATATAAAGGAAATAATAATAAGAATAAAAATTATTTTAAAAAATATCAAATCACGAAATAAAAAGAAAACAACAGTGTAATTGTATATAAAAAAGTGACAACGATAAAACCACAATTTCTTATTACGGAAATGGTTTTCATAGGAAAAGTGATAAAATTAAAATTAATCTAGTAGTAGATCTAAGAATAAGGCGGAATTGTTAAACTAAAAAAAATTTTATCGTTGGAAGCAAGATGGTTACAACAATATAATAGATTACTGTAGGCTTATTTAGGAATAGACACCTATAGAGTTCTTTTTAATTTCGAGAACTATGACGTTTCCACGCTTTCTAACGATGGAAGTAAAAAAGGTTCTTCACGTCTAAGACCGTATTATGAATTCCACGAAATAATGCATCTACATAATTTACAGATACAACTATCCATTTTAGGTTGACATTTAATAGATTTATATATAATTGATTTAAACATTGAAGAAGACTTGTTTATAATGTTTGGATGTAATTAAATATGTTTTAAGTTTTCAATTATTATTTTTTACGTGAACATCCTTGTAATTTATGCACGATAGTTGACTTTATCAACACATTAAAATTATTATCGTAAATAATACACGAGCGTCATCAAATTTATAATTTAAAAAAAAACATTAGGAATAAATATCAGAAAAGCCAAAAAATAAGGGACATTTTATAAAACTTCTATTATTAAACATAATTTATGTTATACAATTTAATTTTTTTCATATTATATTTTGTATTGAATTACTCACGTGCTATTTACATATGTGCGAATAAATTTCCAAAATATTTCTTCGGCGAAGGTGTGTTGCATCATGCGCAGTATAAAGGGTCCTACGATTTACATCAAAATTATAAATTAGATATATTGTATTATAAATATATATTTACTATAATGTGTGTGTGTGGTTACTTGTAAATATAGATTTAAAAAAAAAATTATATATTATATTATATATATATATATATATATATATATATATTAAGAGTTTAACTAGGCTCTGTAATATAAATATAAATTTAACATATATAAGACAGGCAATAAGAGCCAAATCGCGGATGACAGTGCGTTATCCTAAACGAAACTAAATTTGTTCGTTTAGAATTAAATACCTTGTGCACAAGGCACCAAATTTTACTTGGACACGGCCAAGATATAAAATTGGAATAATCTCTACAAGAGATTTTTAATTCCATGTATCCCCTATTCCCCCTAAAGAAATAAATGCGAGAGAAAAATATAGATCCGAAAGTCGCAGAATCGGGAATCGAACCCGAGACCTTTCGCTTGCCGGGCGACTGCTCTTCCAACTGAGCTATTCAGATCCTTTCGATTCTATATTTTTCTCTGTTATATATATTAATGTTGGTAAATAAACGCCTTTAAGCCAGCGTGTATAAATTAAGAGTTTAACTAGGCTCTGTAATATAAATATAAATTTAACATATATAAGACAGGCAATAATTTCTTTAGGGGGAATAGGGGATACATGGAATTAAAAATCTCTTGTAGAGATTATTCCAATTTTATATCTTGGCCGTGTCCAAGTAAAATTTGGTGCCTTGTGCACAAGGTATTTAATTCTAAACGAAAAAATTTAGTTTCGTTTAGGATAACGCACTGTCATCCGCGATTTGGCTCTTATTGCCTGTCTTATATATGTTAAATTTATATTTATATTACAGAGCCTAGTTAAACTCTTAAAAAAAAATAAATTTTCTTATTAAAATTTAGCATATGGACCTCTTGATCAAATTATTTAAACATTATAGGCGATACCTACAAGAATGATTAAGAAAGGCTAAAAATATATAACAATATTTACTTGTGCTTTGTAGAATTTTGGAGATGTTTTACTAATTTTTTGTTGGCTTCTGTCTTACATTCGGAGTCGCCGAAAAAACATGCCCATCTTGCAGCTTCTTGTCGTAAACATTTTCTAAGGTCGTCACTATCATTAACTTCTTCATATTTGATTCTTTTAAGTACCTCGTATAATGCTTGGTTTATGTAATTCTAAAAATCGTTAAATATATATTTCTTTATTCATATTATAAATGTATTTAAAAATTATTAAAATCTCAATAGATTAAAATAAAGGCGCTAATAAAATTATAAATGATTTATTAAAGTTTGATCGAACTGGTCAATACAAATCGTATCACGCATAACGTTTTGGCACTTAGGTACGAGCCTTTATCAAGCGGTGCTTTCAAGATGTTAAAGTGAAAGACATGATATTGAGTAATATACTTGATAAGGGCTCGTATCCAAGGGTCGAAACGTTGTGTGTAATACGATTTGTATTGGCCAGTCAGATCGAACTTTAATAAATCATTTATAAAAATTATTATATTTTTCTATTATTTATCAATATATTCTTAAAATATTCTCTTTCTTTAAGACAAACATACATACAAATTTACTTATAGACGCGAGCGTTTATTTATGCAGGTACATACGTTCAAATATACATACATATATGGAAAAATATGCTTTAATTTATGCGAAATATTTATAATATTTAAAAGATATAATTAAAGCACATTTGTTTGCGACGTATAATAATATGTATTATTGTTGCGGTATTTTTTTGAATATTTAAATTTTTTGTAATTAATAAGTGTATATGCAAATATCTGAAATATAATACTTTTATTAATACGATCAATTAAAATTAATATCAATCAAAATTAATATTTGTCGCTAGTGGTGAAAATAAGCTTAAACGACTTGACTACGACGTAACTAGCAATTTTATTTGATTATTTCACGACGTTTCGACCATTTGGTTGTGGTCCTTTTCAAGTGAAATTTCTACAACATAATGTTACACAATATTTTTTAACATACGAAAACTCATTTAAGTGTTAAATTAATAAAATAAGTATAAATATTATAAACATACCATCAATTAAACCGAGGTTAACATAACATCACACCGGTGTTATTTGAAATCGAAAGTTAAACGTTAAAAGACGAACACGTCCCATCGTTATGATGTTAAAAGTTAAAAATTAAAAGAGGAACACGTCCCATCGTTATGATGTTTCGTCAACGACTAAACTTGAAACGCGCCACTAAACAATCTTTATTATTTTGTCGTAAATGTTTGTCAAATTCTCGGTGTCTTTCTGTAGGTTAACTGTATTGTCATGCTTCTTTATGAAGAACATTTCAGCAATCTCTCTCTTTCTTACATGTTTCTCGTTATGTAAAATTGTCGGTGATTTCCAATCAAAGTTATGCCCAAAATCACATCTGTGTTTGCTCAAAACCGAATGATTAGACTCATGTAATTTAATATTGCTGGCATGTTCCTTCACTCTAGTGCATAAATGTCTTTTTGTTTGTCCAATGTATGATGCATTACAATTTTCACAGTTAATCTTGTAAACTACATTCGTTTTAATATCATTAGTTATTAAATCTTTACCTCGTTTTATCAGCCTATTCAACTTTTTTGGCAAACTATAAACGACATTTATGTTAGCACTATTAAGTGATCTTTTAATACTGTCGCTAACGTCTTTAACGTATGGGAGTGGAATTACATAATTCTTATCTTGAGCCGAATTCACATTAACGTTATTATCTAAATCATTACTCAAACTGTCGTTATTATCCGCATTGTGACCGTTACCATTCCTGTTGTTATTCAGTACATTAATTCTTTTATTTACATACTTATTAATAATATGATCCGGAAAACAATTATTAATTAAAATGTTCTTTACAATCTCAATATTCGTATTATGAAATTGTTTGTTAGAAAGTAAAATTGCATGGTCTACTAAATTGTAAATCGTATTAATTTTGTACTTAATAGGATGACTCGAAAGAAAATTGATGTATCTGCCAGAACATGTAGGTTTTCTAAACCAATTAGTTGTCAATCTATTCCCATTGCGGATAACTGTAGAATTTAAAAAATTAATAGAAGAATTGGTCTCTATTTCATGTGTGAATTTTAAACGTTTATGATAATTATTAAATGTACTTAAAATTTCATTTATTTTAGAGCTAGGTAAAATAACAAAAATGTCGTCCACATATCTATAAAAAGTCTGAACTTTAAAACTTAAAGAATTTAAACAATTTGTTTCCAAGTCATCCATTACTAAGTCAGCTAGTATCGGTGATAGAGGGGATCCCATAGGGCTTCCATAAATTTGTTCATAATACTGCTCATTAAATTGAAAACTAGTTGAAGTAAGTATTACATCAACAGCGTATAGGAACTGTTGCAAATTAAATTTAGTTTTTAGATTTATGTCACTCCAACGACTTTCAATTGCAGAAAAAACTAAATCTTTTGGAATATTTGTAAACAACGAACAAACATCTAAGGAAATCATTACGTCATCGTCATTAACCCTTGTATTTTTAATAGTATTCACAAAAGTCCAAACATCCTTAACATTAGAATCCGGTTTCTTAACAGACTTAACTAATATCTCATGAATGTAACTGGCAATATTATAAAAGGGACTGCCTAACGATGACACAATGATTCTCAATGGATACCCGCTCTTATGGATCTTCGGGAGTCCATAACACCGTGGTAAATTACCATTTGTGCAATTCAGAAATTTATATGTTTGATCATCAATGATCTCATTATTATGCCATGACTTTACTAACGTATGAAGTTTGTTCGTCAGACGTGTAATCGGATTTTTATTTAATTTTATGTATGTCATCGAATCACTTAACAATAATTCCATATTAGTCACATAATCATTTCTATTCATAACCACTGTCACTTGTCCTTTGTCAGCTTTGGTAACAATTAAATCTTTATTATTCTGTAAATATTTATTAGAAACGTCGTGAAATAATCAAATAAAATTGCTAGTTACGTCGTAGTTAAGTCGTTTAAACTTTTATTAATATTTATTAAAATTTACCTTAAAATTCCACATTTTATCTTCCAGCATAGCTACAGAAAAGTGCTAAATATGTATTCCAGAGCTTTAAACATAGAATACCATGCTATATAATCTTCTTCTCGATGCAAATACGATATTATATCTGCGAATACAAGGAATTTGAGTTTTCCTGCTATCATTAAATGAAATGCATCATCGATAATTTGGGCACGATTAAGAACATGAATTTTCGTGTAATTATCTGATTTTAAATAACTTGAAATTCTTCGCCAATTCTCATCATCATAGTTAACGCGATAATATCCTGTCGAATAGTATATAAATCTTATAAATATTCATTATTTTAAATACTTTTATCAAACATTTTAGTTTTATACTTTTGTTTATATAAATTATAACTTTAAAAAATCAGAAAAATTTAATACATATAAATAAAATGCAAATACATATAGAAAATTAATTAAAATAATAAATAAAGCTGTGCAAAATAGTGTTATATATATATTATATATATTATGTATTTTGAATTACTTTGCCAATTCTCATCATCATAGTTAACGCGATAATATCCTGTCACATAGAAAATAAATTTTATCAATTTTTATTGTTTTGAATAATTTTATCAGAATATATTTTCAAATATTTTTGTTTCATAATTTTGTTTATATAAATTATAAATAAAAAACGTACCAAAAATTGAATATAAATAAAATGATAATATATATAGAAAATTAATTATAAAAATGTCATTTTAATACTTCAAATAGTGGAAA
This sequence comes from Nylanderia fulva, assembly GCF_048542155.1. NCBI lineage: Eukaryota > Metazoa > Arthropoda > Insecta > Hymenoptera > Formicidae > Nylanderia > Nylanderia fulva. The sequence continues at coordinate 65,108 of NW_028190556.1, forward strand.
AAATGAAACTATGCAAGATATTGTTGCATATCATAAAATGAAATTAATTTTAGAAATATAATTATCTTTTTAATGATTTTGATATTATTTATAGAAAACATCTACGTACATTTTAAATATAATATTATGGACATAATAATGCAGAATATGACAAAAAGCATTGTAAAACTATAACAGTTATTTAATGAATATTTCAGATTTTTATAGGACAATGAATAAAATAGATAAAAATATAAAACAATATCAATTATGTGTGTGTAAAATAAAAACGAGAAATATGTCATAATAAATCCATTGGTCGATATTTACCAATTTGTTGTATATTGAATATCATCCAACCATCCTCTTTAAATGGTAATGATAATTTTAAATTCTTTGACACGCATACCATATGATGAGTAAAATTGTTAAAATCGAGAGATGCTTCCGTAGTAAAAGTTACAGGAATGCAGCCAATTTTTAATGTGTTGATATATTGTATCGATACATTTACTTCGCTCATTATCTCTCTATTATGATATGTTCGTACTGCTTTAATCACGGGACAATGATATTCCAAAGCCCAATCTTCCATTCTTGTCAGTTGTTGAGTAATATTTGGATTTTTTAAAGCAATATGTTTCGTAAGCTCCACAAAGCCTTCATCATGTGATTCGCTAAATTCACGCAGTATAAAATATATATAAAAAAACATTACAAATATGTTAAAATTGTCTATATAATGTTAATATTATAAAAGACTTTAACAAACACTAAAAAACAAATTATAAAATTGCACTTATATATATATATATATTTATATATCTTATATTTATATTCTAATAATAAATAATATAACACAATTTTAAATGAAATTTAATAATTTTATTTAATTTTTTAGGTATTATTAGCATTAATACAGACTATATTTGAGCAAAGTATTGAGAGAGTATAAAATCATTAAAAGAAAAAACCAAATATAAAAAAATAACCAAATAAAAATAGAACAAATAAGAAATTGAAAACAAAAAAAAAATAAGAAAAATAATGTAAAGGCTCGATTTACGAGATAAGGAAATAGAAATAAAAAAAGTAATTGAGAAGTGATATAAATGTTACATATTTAAAAACCTGTTAAATAAGATTAGAAAATAAATGTAGCACATAATCCAATTAAAAAAAAAGATATAAGAATTATAGACAATATAATGAAATATAGGAGATAAATAAAAAGAATAAAAATTATTTCAAAAATTACTTTAAAAAATAACAAATTTATGTTGTGTACAATTTTATCTTTTTGATATTATATTTTATATTGTATTACTCACGTGTCATATGCATATGTGCTTATGCTTTCCTGAAACATTTCTTCTGTGAGGATGTGTTGCATCATCCGTAGTATAAAAGGTACTACAATTTACATCAAAATTATGAAAATTAAATATATTACAAATATATATTTATTTTGATGGTTACTTGAAAATATAACGATTTTTTAAAGGAAAATTATATTGTATATGTATACAGGGTAGTAATCGCGTAAGAGTGAAATGTTTTTTACTGCCGCACCGTTCATCATTTTATTTATAGCAAATTTTTAAAAAACTATTTAATTAATTTCCTGTACCTACATATGTGCAGGTATAACCGGACACTGTGTGTGTGCGTGAGCGTGTGCGTGCGTGCGCGCGCGCGTGTGTGTGTAAACGCGTGCCCGCGTATGTGTGTGTATGTACTTTTATAAAATAATATTTAATTAAAATTCAGATAAAGAATTAATTATCTTCCAACTTAACACATATTTTATAATATTAATAGTTAATATTATGTCATACCGCGGACTATTTTATTATATTATGTTATACCTCTGATAGATTGGCGAATTTTCAATAAACTGTCATCTTGTGAAGTAGAAGGCCACATATGATTACCATCCAAATTAAAAGAGTAATGTTGATTTTGAACAACAAATAAATTCATTATTCGATAATCTGGATAAGCCTATAAAAAAAAATAATTAATTTATTGATATAACCGTTCTGAAAATACTTGTATCTTGTATTAAATTCAAATACTAATATTATTAACGTTACTTCATAATTAAAACAAAACACATTCTCATTAAAAAATATAATAATAAAATCTAGAATTTTGTATTAATATAATTAGCAAATATTACATATTTTTTAATTATATTGTTTCATGATATTATATTGCAGACTTCTTTTTATCAAATTTTTTAAATAAATTTCATGTGTACTAGTTTTTGATTAATTTATTTTATTTTAAATTTCATAAAAAATTAAAAATATCTAATAAAGTGTTAAAAAATAAAAATTTTTAATAAATTAAATTATAAATATATGTGTGTAAATATGTGAGAAAAAGTATTTTTTTAAAAACAATTGATTATTTTATATAATGCTAAATGTTTTTAAGACAAAGGATGCATATAGATTTTTTAAAAAGGGTTTTGATTTAAGAAAATCTTGCAATAAGAATACTTAAGTATTGTATCGTTTGCGAGAAGGTGGGAGCGAGATTGCGTTGATAATATTTAGAATAACCTTATTGACAGTATACGTTGCAAGCAATGTAGTAAGACCTTTTTTAAGCCAAAAATCCGATAGTAATGGATTGTTCATCATGTTATTAAACCATTGCTGTGTCACTTTACGTCCTACTAATTGAGCTACTTCGATTTTCTGAGCAATAGGATATAAATTTTTATCGTAGATGATATCTGTTTCCCTGAAAGTTATATTTAAATGTTAAGATTGAGAACTTTTACAGAAAATACAACTTTATTTTTGTTACAATATTTTAATTTAATTGTTAGGTGTACGATCTACAAACTCATGGGTACAATTTAGCAAATCAGTATTGTAAATCGTACCAAATAATAATTTTTTTATTTTCTAATTTACAATATGAAACAACGATAAAAATTCTATTTATGTGTATATCGTTTGACAAAGAACAATAATTTGAAATAAATAAAAAAATGTCATTTCTTTTATAGCTTTATTGCAGTTTTAACATCTTCTTAGGGGGTACGATTTTAGCATACTTACTTCACCCTTTATATACTTATTAAAATAGTAAACTTTAACTTTGTAATAATATGAATAAATTTAATTCTACTAAAATTAATTGTTTTTGCAATTCCTTATACTTTTGAACGTTTACAGAAACAAAAAATATACATGTTTTCAAATTTTATAATTGTGCATATAAATATAATTTTATTTTTAATGTAATTTGAAGCACCTGTTCTCACCTATAAAGAACAAGTCCGAAAACTATTATGCCTTTGTCATGGAAATTTGGAATTGCGACATAATCCACCTTCGATTCCAATATGGAGAAAGCTCTCCAATCATATTCAAGAAACCTCGTGATACGTATAGTTACATTTTTTGCAAATTCTATGTGAAATCGAGATTCGTTTCTGCACCACATGTTAATGATTTCAATTTTGGTCTTAAGTGGGAATAGGTAATTAGACACAATTATTGTTGCAAGATAAGGCAACATTACAGGTGTGGTATGGAAGTGTATCCATAACAAATTATCCGCATGTTCTTCCGTATTTCGCAATAGCATATTTGACAAAGCCGTGCATTGCTTACATTCTATAGAAATGTTAAAAGTTGCTTCTAACAATAAATCCTGTTGATCCTCACATGGAAACGATTGTTGAGCGCTTATTATCTGGAAATGCGGAGTAGCTATCCAACTACATTTCAAAGAACATAAATTAATAAAACTTTTTTTGACAAACATTAAGATATTGAGAATTAAAAACTGTATATATGTTATATGCGTCAATGCAAATTATTTTATGACTTTATTATATATTATTATAATAATAAATGTAAAGATTGTTTGCCTTCAGATTTAAATTTTGCGATATATAATAATTTTTGGGGCATTTAATACATAAATAGTATATTAATTACAATTTCTTATGTAATTGCATATTGTACTCTTTTTATTAATATATTGTATTCTTATATATTAATTGACATTAATTATTTACTTACGCAGTTTTTTTAACGTCGAATATTATGGATTCTTTATCAACAGTTGTTTTAATGTCGAATATTCTGAAGCCTTTATCAGCAGTACCCAAATATTTTATATATAATATGTAATTTCCTGGTGATAACTCATCCATAAAGGAAATATCAATTGTGTCTTTTTTAATATTATATGTCGATTTATAAATAGTATCATTTTCATGATTTTTTTCCAAATTTGTAAATAAAACTATATTTTTAATACATAATTGTTTTGAATGTAAATATATGTGTTGCATTTTTTTCGAAACGAATATGCTGATATTATATTCCCCATAGAAAATATTTCCTTCAATAAATGTTGAAAGCATGATATCGTAATGCATTGGTATTACATATTTTGATGGTTTATAGCATAAAGATTCATTACGAGTGAAAGCCGTCGCAGCGATAAAAATTAATCTGCTACTTAATAATAGTTTTAAAAATATCATCATGTCGGAGAAAGGGAATATTTATTTTAGATCTGTAAAACACTCTGAACAAAAGATAAATAATAAAATTAAATATAGCTTAGATGTCTCTTTAAACAATTCTTGTATATAAATAAGAAAATAAATACAAAAAGTATTAATATTATTAACTGAAAATCCTAACTAGTAAAATATTATATGGTGAGGAAACAAAGTGTAAATTTCCATTTGCACAATTTTTATAAATGAAATTATATATATATATATGTATTTCAGTGTCGCACATATTTTAATTAACAGCAATATAAAAATATTAAAATTACAATATATTTTATATTATCTTTAAATAATTAATTTCATTGTCAAAAAATTATTTATATACATTTAAAATTTACCGAATATTATTTAGAACATAAAAAATTATAGTATATAAAGTATTAGTTGTCTGAAGCAAATTACTTTTATAAACACAAGAGCCATTACTTCTACATACATATATACCTGTGTTTACATTCAAAATAATAAGAAGAGAAGTAGAAATAAGAAATACTGAGCAGCGGCGAGAGAAAGAGAGAGATAGAGTATATACATGTTTATTATTATGTTTGATTTCTTTTTTTATTTCTTCTCTTAAACTGTGTATTATAAACACTAAACGAACATTCACCAAGAATTAAGCTAACATAAATTTAATTTTATATTATATCAATTATAAACTTAATAATTATATACATAATACATATATATAAGATGTCCCAGAACTTGCAATATACCTTTTACAATCAGATATTTGAGATCATTTGAAAACGATTTTTCCTCAGCAAGAATGTCAAAATATCAATAAATTTCAAGTTATAAGCGATTGAAAAAAAATGGTTTTTCGCTAACCAAGTTCTTTGGAAATAAAATATTAACAAAATCACATTCATCAATGAATTTCAAATAGAGTTCATTCTTATTAGAATTTCAATTTAATTACAAAGATACATGATGACAAATTTGGGAACATGCAAATAATGATAGTTTCCTTCCGCATTTTCGCGGAGGAAAAATTGACTCCAAATGATTTCAAAAGTCTACTATTAACTGGTTTACTACTCTTTCTGGTACATTCTATATATATAATGAGATTTTTTCAGATATTTTAAATATAAATTAAAAACCTCAAAATAGATGCGTTAACAATTGCTTAAAATTTACAATATTATGGATTTCTACATTCGATTGACAATTAGTATGTTTCATCATTTTATACTATAATTTTAAATTAATAAATATAATTATTCAAATTTGTATAATTAACGATTCAACTACTTATTATAATTTTTTTAGATTAAGTATTAAAGCTATAATCTTTATCAATGTTTATTGAATCAAATCTTTGTAAGCCAGATAATATTTTGTGCGTTTTATATCAAAGATTTTACGTCAAAAATTTTACGTAAATTACTTAGTATTCTGTCTACTTCTAACTTATATGATTAATAGAATACTACTTATCTTTATGTGTTGTATTTATAATTATTTTTTCACTTAAAAATAATTCGTTCATATTTTTTATAATATATCGTTGTTACAGTTATTTTACTCAATGTCGCACAATTTAAAAATTATTTTAAATATTAAAATACACACAGATATTTTTTTATAAAAAATAAAAAGAACGACAAATTTTAGAAAGCAGAATTTTAATAATCAAATAATGAAAGGATAATTAAAAGTGTCTGTTATAATATTTATTATATGTTATGTAAATTGTAGTAAGTTTAAATTTCAGAAATAATTTATTGGATATTAAACTTTTGTGGTTCAAGATTATTTTAACGTTACAATCGTAAAATATAATATTGATATTATTTGAAATTATCTCTGTATTAAAATTTAAAAATAAAAAAACTATTTTATTTATGTTTAAATGTTGGAAATTCTTTAAAATTCCGTTATACTACATGATTAAATGTCTGTATAATTAAATCTTTTTATATTTGTAGACAAATATGTTTTTATATGTTTAACTTAGTTTGACTTACCCAATATTTTGAAACAGAATGTTAAATGCAAAAGTATATTGATATATTTTTTTTGTTTTACGGCAACAAATTAATGCTTTAGCAGTATGCAATGTTGGAAGAATATATAAAATGTTCACACACACTTTGTTACAATCGTTATATCTACCACGATACGGTTCGACAGACCACAAAAGACTGACTGAGTCTCTCTATATATGTATAAATATGATAGGTCAACAAAACTTCTGAGGTCGTTATATATATATATATATATATATATATATATATATATATATATACAGGGTGTCCGGTAACTAACGGACCAACGATTACAAATGGATTCTTTGGTCAATTTGGGAACGATTTTTTCTCAGCAAAAATGTCGAAAAAGGTCATCATTTTTTACAACTTTCCAATATTTGTCATTATGTATCTTTATAACTAAGCCTCAAATTAAGATTTTATTGTAGTAAACTTTATTGAAATTAACTGAAGAATGTAATTATGTTAGACTTTTAACTCCAAAACGTTTAATTTTCAAAAGACCCATTTTTTTCAATCGCTTATAACTCGAAAATTATTGACTTCTCAACATTTTTGCTAAGGAAAAATCGTCTCCAATTTGGCCAGAGAATCTGCTCTTAATCATTGGTCCGTTAGTTACCGGACACCCTGTATATATGTATATATTTGTGTGTATGTCAGCATTTGTGTTTAATAGTTGTCTTAATTAAACATATTCAAATTTTGTGCAATTAATCATATAAATTATGCACCATTTATAAATTTATATCATTTATTCCGAAAAACATGAAACCAATCTTTCTAGCTCTCTGTATCTAATAGTAAAATTAAAGAAACAAAATGCCGCATTTTTAAGCGCTAAAATTTTTACAATTAGCGGATAGAAGCAAGTATTGTAATTGTTGAGTAAGTATGTAATACATTTAGAATAACAAAAAAGTGCCGTTACTTTTAGGAGCTCATTCAACCTTTTAATATGTAATTAAAAAATTTTCGGTAGTGGAAATACGCGCTGATAAATAATCGGCAATGTTCTTGCGCGATATTTGCGATTTCTTCGCCGAATGTTCAGTGAAAGATAAAATATAGTGAAGTGTTGGGGTCAATTCTGGAATAAGTGAAATATAAAATATAGTGAAGTGACCAATTTTGGAATATAAAATATAGTAAAATTCGAAAATATCAGTGGCTTCTGAGTGCGTCGCGAGGACGCCATCGTCGTTCGAGAAGCCTCTGATAAGAGGGCCTTGAATAAAGTGGTGACGTGAAAACGGAGCATCGGTTTTATTCCCGCGTGAATAAACGCTCCTATATTCTCGCGTATCGAAACGCGTCGAAAACGTGTTACTTAAAACCCGGGCGTCGCCACATGTCGCAGACGAAAAAAAAGTAACGCGAATGTTTTAAAGTGTTTTTACGAGGATATAGTTCCCGGACGCAGAGGTTGGTCTCCTACAGAAAAATGGATATGGTACCGAGGAAGAATCCGGAGTACACCGAGACAGAAGAAGAAGAATCGTGGAAATGTGAATCAAATTATTTATTTCATTATTTATATTGATAAAGCGAATAGAAATATAAGTATTGATTGAATTTCGTGTCAGAATAAACTCGATATAGCACGTTGCAGTCGCTTTTAGGCATTGAATAGTATATTAGCTAACAAGTGCGGGTGATAAATCGGCTGTGGAAGTTTGGAGCACGAGGCGAAGCCGAGTATGACAATCCGCACGATCGGCCGATTTATGACCCGCACATGTTGGCTACGATATTTTGTATGACCGGTGCGTGGAAAGGGAGCCCTTTCTAAAATCCCATCATGTGCATATAAAGGGCGACTTTTTGCGCGCCGGTTGCACAAAATAAGTAAATACCATTTTTAAAAAATAAGTAAAATACCATTTCTTCGAGTTAAATATATCACATTAAACAAACTTTAAATATAATCAGGTTAGTAAACATAAGAATATATCCGTATATCTTTTTTGTTTTATTGTCATTACATATGTATTTACAATATTGATATCACCTTTTTGCGTCTAGAATTAAATTGGAATTGAAATAAAAGATATATTTTTATTTTTTATTATATATATATATATATATATATATATATTATTGATTGCATTAAATAATTTATTAATTTAAATAACAATGTACTGTACTATTTTATTTGTAATATTTCTCTTTTTTTAATTTTATTTGATTTTTTTTATTTTTTTCTTCTATTCGCCAGGTAAAATAATGATAGACTCGCATATCCAGTTCACTATAAAATGTCTCGATAAAGTTATATCAAGAGACACGGTAGTGTCTCGCGACCAGTTAAGGGCGTAGCGGAGACACCGTGTATCTTAACGCGAGTCGGACATGTGAGTCTTTATAATATTTCGAATCCTCAATAATGACTGAAGCAATCGAGTTTATACTAGACTTAATCGATAGATTGAGTTCGAATTATATAATAAAAGTGTCTTTATTTCTGCTCTACGTGATTTGTAAGCAGAGATATATAAATGCAAAGTCGAAATATGAAAAATTTCTATTAAGAAACGTCCCCGTCATCATTATCATCATCATTATCATCATTATCATCATCATTATCATCATCGACCACGCATACATAGTAGTATCGTGCTACACGTATTCACACGTATACAACACATGCGCACACATATATCACACGTACACAACACATGCAAGATGCATGTAGTGGTAATTTTGTCCATCTCGCACGTTTTACAACAGATGGCGATAGTGGCGCTCCGCCATATCGGCAGCGTGCGGGGTTATGTTGGCTAACTCTCTCTCTCTCTCTCTCTCTCTCTCTCTCTCTCTCTCTCTCTCTCTCTCTCTCTCTCTCTCTCTCTCTCTCTCTCTCTCTCTCTCTCTCTCTTCACACGCACACGCACACACACACACACTCTCTCATTCTTACTCACTCACTCACTGTTCGTCTTGTGTACTTATTTAGTACATTCATGATCGGCAGCGTGCGGGGTTATGTTGGCTAACTCTCTCTCTCTCTCTCTCTCTCTCTCTCTCTCTCTCTCTCTCTCTCTCTCTCTCTTTCTCACACACACACGCACACACACACACACACTCTCTCATTCTCACTTACTCACTCACTGTTCGTCTTGTGTACTTATTCAGTACATTCATGATTAAACATCTATATGCATTAATGTGAAATTTACTTACAATTAGTTTACTTGAAATATTCAATCTCTAAAGTGTTTATCTTATAAGATAGACAAAAAAATCTGAGTAAATAATAAGAAAAAAAAACAAGGATTATTATTGTCATAATTTTTTATCAATTAAGTACTCTCAACTATCCAATAATTAAATAAATACGTACAAATGTGCGCGCGTGTACACACATACACATATTGATATTAAAGAGATTGAAGGAGAGGAAGGAGAAGATAAAAATTTAAATATTCACATATATTTTCAAATATTATATATGAATTTATAGTTTACATATCTAATTAATAATGAATTCTAATTATATTAAACATATCAAAATAAAGACATACATGTATTTATCAAATGAATAAAATTATTGAATACAGACTTAAAAAATTTATTAAACATAAACTTAAAAAAATTAATTAATTAAACATATTCCAAATTTAGAAAATAAAACTATTTATTATATGAACTTTTTTAAACAATTTTTTTAAATTTTTTTTTTTAGAAAATTTTCCCAAAAAACTTACGCCACATTAGTGCATGCAATCCTTCACCCAAATTTTTTGCTCCGGGATATAGCGTTATGCCAATAAAAACATTACATGTATTATTACTTGCCTTTTTACTGTCCAAAATCTTGTTCTTTCCAGAATATTTTTTACATTACTTTTGGTTTAATTTTCCGAAAATTTTATTTGTTTTAAAGTGTTTAATTAAAACTTGCGAAAGATGAGAAGAAAAAGGGAAATTAAAAATATGAAGACGGTTTTAATGGAAAAAGACAAGGTTGATACAAAAAAAAGACAACATGTTTTGTCCCCTGCGGCATAAGGTTTATAAAATTTTAATTTGGTTTAAAAAATAATAATAAAATAATAAAAAAAAAAGAACATGTTTTTGTAGTGTGGAATAAAGTTATAAAATGATTGAGTTGAAAAAAAATAAAAAAAAAAAAAAAGGAAAAAATTTCAACATCATTTAAAAGATTTTTAAAAATCGTAAAAAAAAACAGTTTTTGCAAAAAAGTGGAGTTTGAGTTATAAGTCAAAAAATAAATGTAAAATAAATTTAAAAAAAAATGGTTATATATATTATATAATAAAACCCCAATTTTTTTAAATATTCATAAAAGGGGGTTTGAAAGGGGAGGAAATGAAAATTTTAAAAATTTAACAAATTTTACATAAATGAAATATTTCAAAAATAAAATTTTGAAATATTCAAAAAAGTTAGTAAGATTTTGGAAAAAATTATCCTTTTTACAACTTTTTTAGAAATTTGGAGGAATGTTTTTATATGAAAAAAAATTAAGGAATTCTTTTTTAAAATTAATGCCCTTTTAAAAAAACCTTAAAATGGTTTTGGGAAAAAGTCTGTGTAAATTTTTTTTTTCAAAACCTGAAAATTTTATCTAAATTAAAGAAAATTTAAAAAAGCTCGAATTAGTACAAACCCCCCACAAACCCCCAAAAAATTTGGGTAAATTTATTAAAAAAAGGGTGCTTAGGAGGAATGATGGATTCTAGGATATGATGTAAAAATCTTTTAAGCAAAAATTTTTTGATAAAATGTTTAATAATTGTCTATTTCCCGGGCATAAAAAAAACAAAAATGAATGATATAATCTTAAAAACCCCCTTTAAAAAAAAAGGAAAAAAAGGCGCCCGTTTTAAGGGAGCCAAAAAAATTAACAAAATTTAAAAACCCATTTCAAAACCCGTAGGCCTATAAAAATTAACATTGCAAACCCAGTAGAATCCTAGGCAAAATTAACCATTTTAAAAAAAGTAGAATTTTAAAAAATCATTGCAAACTTTTTAGAACCACAGGGGAAAACCCTGTTTTAAAAAGAATTGTATGAAAAATTATCGTTAAAACCCTGTACAAACTAAAAAAGTAATGAAAAAAAAAAAAAAATTGCGCCAATGAAATAGAAAATTGTACCAGTGGAAAATTAAAAATTAGACTATATAAAGTGTTAATGAACAGTAAAAATTTAATTTCAAAGTAGAATCCCCAATAAAAAAAAATTTCTTTTAAAAAAAAAGATAAAAAGAGCCAACCTGCCCATGTAAAAAAAAAAAAAAATTTTTTTTAAAAAATGGGAGCGGTAAATAATATTCTAACAATTTAAAATTAAATTTTTACTTTTAAAAAATTTTAAAAAATTTTTTTGGTTTTTAAATTTTAATAATGTTACTTTAAGGGCATTTTTATTTTGAAATTTTTCAGCGGCCCAGTTTTTTTTAAATAAAATTTTTTTTTTTTTTTTAATGGCGCATGGATTTGGGTCTGTTTTTTTTTTTTTAAAAATAAGTTTTTTTGGTAGATTTAAAATTTCCCCAAATTTTTAAAATTTTTTTTATTATACGCTCTTTATGTCTGCAATTTAATTTCCCTGGACAAGTTTTTTCCCCTTTGGGCAAAATTTTTTTTTTTTTTATTTCTTTTGTTACGATTGTTTTTATAATCGTAATTTTTATCAATTTATTGTCAGGGTTGCAATGTAGGATTTACTAAGTTTGCGGGGAAAATTTTTTTTTCAATTCTAAGGGGTTTCAAGGTTAATTTTCTAGGATTCTACTGGTTTGCAATGTTAATTTTTAGGATTTACATGGTTTGCAAGGGTAGATTCTAATGGGTTTTGAAAGGTTTAAAATTTTTTAGGTTCTACGGTTTTTCCTTTTTTAAAGGTTTTAAGGGTTTTGAAAAGGAAATTTGGGTTTAAGGTAATTTTTTAATGGGGGAAACTTCCCTTTTTTTTTCCAAATTTTTTAGTTTAAAAACCTCCGTTTTTCCGAATTTTTCACCTAAAAAAATTAAAAAAATTTTTAAAAAATAATTTTAATTAAATTTAATTACATTTGCCTTTTTTTAACTTTTAAAAAAATTTTTTACAAAAAGTAATTTTTTTCCCAATTTTAAGTTAAAAAATTATATAAATTAATATTAAAAATTAATTTTTTTAAAAAAGATAAAAAAATAATTAGTGGCTAAAAAAAATTTTTTTAAAAAAAAACCGAAATTTCCCCCAAAATTGGCCCCTCTCAGGAAAAAATTAATTAAATTCTTTTAAAAAAAACAAAAAAATTATCAATAAACAAAGGATTTAAAATGAAAAAGGAAAAAAAATTTAAAGTAAATGTCGATCTAATTCTTTTCCAGATTCTAACCCAAATTTTTTTTAAAAATAATAAAAATTGGTTTTAATATCTAATAAAATTGTAAGATACCAAAAAAAAAATTAGTAGTTTAATTAGGTGAAAACTTTAGTCCCCCGAAAATAGAGGGTAAAATTTAACCCTAGATTTCATAAAATTTTGAAAATAACAAAAAAAAATGTCTGAAAAAAAAGTTTTGTTAGAAAAAATCTGGGATGTGGAAAATGCGATAATAAATCCGATATCCAGAAACGGTTTTAATAAAATCTTATTGATTTGAGTGTAAACACAAAAAATTTTTAGATGAAAAACCCGAATCTTATTATCAAAAAGGGCAAGGGAAATATTAGGGTGGGTTAGATAAAAAAAATTTTTAGAGGGGGTTTAAAAAACTTTTTTAAATATAGAGTACTTGTTTTTGGTTTTAAAAAAAAACGACCCTAAAATAGTATAATTTCAATCTCCATGAATTTTAGTGGATGAAAAAAAAAAGGTTTAATACAATTAAACTTAATGTTTTATTTTTTTTAGTGTGAAATTTTTCCCCCCAGGTTATGGTTTACCAAAAGTGCAAAAAAATTAATTTTCCTTAGATTTAGTTCGTTTTTTGATACACCTTTTTTAAAATTTTAGCATTTTTTTTTTACACAAGATTAATAAAAAGTTTTCCCAAAAAAAACTGGTATTTTATACGAAAACTTTTTAAATAGTAAAAAAATTTTTTACATTCTTTAGAAAATTTCGAGTTTGTTTTTTAGAGTTGGGCATCTTTACTAAAACCCGGTAGATTAGTTTGGGAAAAGGTTTATCGGAGAAAAAGGCAATTCATTACGAAAATTTGCAGTTTTTGTAATTGGGAAATTTTTTTTAAAGGCATAGTCAATTTTAAAAATCTATATTTTTATTTTACGATGCTAAACAACAAACTTTGGAATTTTTCCGAGGTTTCCCCCTTTTTCCTCATAGTGTGAATATGTTAAAATTGGAATCCAAAGTTTAAAATTAAATTAACTTAAACTTTTTTTTTCCATAGTTTGTAGATGACCTTATTTTGTCAGTACCTAACAATTATTTGACCATAGTTAAATATTTTTAAATTCGTTACACCCACGTATACAATTCACAATTGAAAAAAAAAAAAACCATAGGGGTTTGGGTTTTTTGGACATCAAAATTTAAAATCAAAAAAAAAAAATTTTTACGATGGTTGAAAGTACGTTTTCTGAAGGGGATTTGAATTTTTTTTGCAACACCCTAATTCAAAAAAGAGGCACAAAGGGTCGAGGGGTAGAGTAATTTTTTTTACACACCCCCTTTTTTCATCAAAAAAATATAGAAAGTTATAACTCCCAATCAATAATAATTTACCAAAAATTTATTTGACACAATTAACTTAGACTAAAAACTTAATTTATATAGAAAAATATTCCAAACAAAAAAGTTAAGTCAGTCAAATGACTCTTTTTTTTTTCACTGTACTTATTTACCGAATATTTTTGAACAATTGAAGGTATCACAAAAAAAACGACAAGATCTCTTATGAAATATGAATAAAATTTGAGAAATTTTTAAAAACCAAAAGATAAAAAATTTTAAAGGAGCGAAAAATAATGAGTAATAAAATCAACTGTAAAAAAGTGATGCCTCAATTTTGGGTCAATAGAGAAATTTGAATCTAGGTAATGGAACATAAAAAAACCATCAACAAAATTTTTCTAATAAATCAGTTGTTATGTATAGAATAGAGTTCCCATGTTTTGATGGGATGAAATAAAATTTTTGTAAAAAAACCTATTATAACAAAAGACAATATGGAAAAAGTTATAAAAAAAACAAGGAAGGATTGAATCTTTCAAAAAGATTGAATATTGCTGATATATATAAAAAAATTATAGGTTTTTCCAAAATTATAGGGTTTTTTAAAAAAAACCTTTATTAAAAGGTTTGAAAACCGAGTCGTCTCATTTGATCTGGAGTTGGAAGGTTGGAATTTTTTTTTGTCTTCACTAAAAAACATTTAAAAAAAATGTCGGATCTGATACTTGAAACCTATAAAATAATCACCATTTTTTTTTAGTGAGTTATAGTGCTTTTTTGGGCAGATTAAAATGAAAATAGTTTGTTTATTTAGATTAATTAATGTTAACAACATTTCATAAAAAAAGATTTAATAAGATTCCCCCCGGGACCAGAAAATCGGAAGCTATATATAAGTGTTTGATGGTACGGTGCTCGAACTCAGTATGTTCAGAATGGGGTGTCAAAACCAGATTTTTGAAACAAGAAACAATTTAAAAGCTGCTTTATATATGTTTTTGGACATTTTATAACCGTTTTTAAATTTTTAATATTCAATTCAATTTTTAATTAAAATTTTTGTTTTGGCTGAAGAAGGTTTGAAATGCAGCCGAAACGTTCGCAAAATTTATTTTTTTTTATTTTTTGGGTTTTTAAATTTTAAATTTTATTAATAAAACTGTCAACGTATTACGTTTAATGTTTTTAACCCTTTTTTTTGGTTTACTTTTAAAGTTTAAAGACAATTTTATTTTTTAAAATTATCGTAAAATCGGATCAAAAAAATCAACATATAAAAAGTTTTAAAAACAATACCTTTTTTTAAAAAGTACAGGTAAAATAAATGATCATGTGTCTGTTTTTTGTAACCGATCAAAATAACAAACTTGAAGTAATAAAAAGAACAGCAGGGGTCATTTTGTAAATTTAATAAAACCCACAAAGACAACTTTGAATAAATAACACAATTTTAAAAGGAAAAAAGAAAAATGAATTTAACCCCTAAAAAAAAATTAAAAAAAAAAAAATAAAAAAACCTAGGGACGCTTCTAAAAAATTAAAATGGTTTAAAAACAAATTTTTACTAAACTCTACAAATAAAAACGGAAATAAAATAAAATAGGAGATTAAAAATTTAAAAAAAATACCGGGTTCTAAAATACATTTAAGATAGTATCGTACATATATTTAAGTTTCAGGTCCCTTTTCAAATTTAAAGGGAAATTTTTTTTTTTCATGAAAATCATCTCGCTTATCCTCCTTTTTTTAAGTACTTCATATGTAAAAAGGGCAAATTTGACCAGTCAAAATCATGGTTTTAAAAAAGGTTTTGGTTTGGAAACCGAAGAAAAGTATCATTTTTTAATATTCGAATTTTGCTCTTTTTAATTTTGTGTTTCCAAAGACGTTTTTTTTCCCAATATAAAAGGAATCACAATATTAAAGAAATTTAATACTACATTTTTTTTTTTTTCTGTGGAAGTTTGTTTTTTCCCTTTTTTTAATTAAATTTGTCTAATTATTTTAAACAGTAAATTAAAAAAATTTAGTAGTTATACTAGGGGGTTCTAATCAGGGGCAATAGGGGGGGGCGGGGCGGGGGGGGGGAAAACGGTGGCGGGGGGGGGGACTCACGCGGGGGGAGGGGGTTATCAGTAGAAAGCTTATTTTGTTTATAAAATATCAGATAAATGATAAGGGGATCATGTTTCCCCATAATTTATAAAAGATAAGTAAGGGGATAGTTTCCTGATTTTTTTTTTAAACAAGATAAGCTAAGTTTGAATCCAAGTAAAAGGGCGTCTTGTAAGTATCAAAAAAATAAGCGGCCCTCTTTAGCGGTATAAAGTTTTTATAATTTTTTCCGAAGATAAAAAAAAAATTCTCGAATGGTGCCCATTTCGAGCGCCCACAATAGGGGGGGGGGGGGGGGG
>NW_028190557.1:0-81591 GCF_048542155.1 Nylanderia fulva
GAGATTTTAATTCCATGTATCCCCTATTCCCCCTAAAGAAATAAATGTGAGAGAAAAATATAGATCCGAAAGTCGCAGAATCGGGAATCGAACCCGAGACCTTTCGCTTGCCGGGCGACTGCTCTTCCAACTTCGATTCCCGATTCTGCAACTTTCGGATCTATATTTTTCTCTCACATTTATTTCTTTAGGAAGAATAGGGGATACATGGAATTAAAAATCTCTTGTAGAGGTTATTCCAATTTTATATCTTGGCCGTGTCCAAGTAAAATTTGGTGCTTTGTGCACAGGTATTTAATTCTAACGAAAAAATTTAGTTTCGTTTAGAATAACGCACTGTCATCCGCGATTTGACTCTTATTGCCTATCTTATATATGTTAAATTTATATTTATATTACAGAGCCTAGTTAAACTCTTAATTTATACACGCTGGCTTAAAGGCGTTTATTTACCAACATCAATATATATAACAGAGAAAAGTATAGAATCGAAAGGATCTGAATAGCTCTGTTGGAAGAGCAGTCGCCCGGCAAGCGAAAGGTCTCGGGTTCGATTCCCGATTCTGCGACTTTCGGATCTATATTTTTCTCTCACATTTATTTCTTTAGGGGGAATAGGGGATACATGGAATTAAAAATCTCTTGTAGAGATTATTCCAATTTTATATCTTGGCCGTGTCCAAGTAAAATTTGGTGCCTTGTGCACAGGTATTTAATTCTAACGAAAAAATTTTTAGTTTCGTTTAGAATAACGCACTGTCATCCGCGATTTGGCTCTTATTGCCTATCTTATATATGTTAAATTTATAAATTCTAACTATCTAAATATATAATATGGTCTTAATAGTTTTCAATGAGCATTATTGAAACATTTGTTGCGTTCAGCAGAAAAAGCAGCTCATGCGGCGACTGTTGATTCTTTAATGTGATTATTTCCTTTAGTTCTTCGTTGGATCTAAACATAGAAACTAATCACATTAAAGAATTAATAAGCACTCATTGGCCGGTATTCATAGTCAGATCTTATATTTAAGATCGTCTTAAGATCTCGTTTAACCAATTAAATAGCCGTATAACGTCATTTGATTGGTTGAACGAGATCTTAAGACGATCTTAAATATAAGATCTGACTATGAATACTGGCCATTGTGCTCTTTTTCTGTTGAATGCAGTCATTATATCCACATAATTACATACTTTGGATGTCCGTAGTAAGCACTAAGGATATCCGCTGGACGTCCCATTTATAGCCTATGGATGTTGTTAGGCGGAACATAGGACATCCTTAATACATCCACAGGATGTACTCGGGACGTCCATCGGATGTCCTTGGTGCTCGCTTCGGACATCCAAATTATGTTGTAATTACGTCCATGTGTTGTGTGGGCTTTTATAATTTGAAAAGTACTTTATCAAACAACACTTTATTATAGAGTTTTGGAAAGCTCTTTAGATAAGCTATAAGAATATGTAATAAAAAATAGCAAGTTTTATTTATACAAGGTCAAATCAATAACACCATTTTATGTTCCCCTCATAGTCAAAAAACTTTTGTTTGAAACATTTTTTCCATCTTGCTTACTATACGCACTATTTACGTACGTTGATTAAAATGGCTCACTCTGTATATACGAATTTTTAAAGTTTTTTCTTATTTTCTTGTATATTTATCATATATTATTATATTTTACCATATTTAGGACATAATCAGCTGGCCATGCGCAAACAAAGACTTCTATAAGTGCGGATGTGCCAACAGTCAAAAATTGAGCCTTTATAGTTAATGGTTGTCGCTGCACAAAACAAAATTATATCAGTATTGTAATATTAGTTCTGCTAATACAATATAAAAGAATTAAAATTATCAAATTCACAATACAAGAAACAAGACAAAATTATTTAATATTTACATAAATAGTTGTTAATCCAATAAATCAATATATATATATATATATATATATATATATATATATACAATATATTCTTAAAAAAAAAAATATATTATATGTATATATGTACATATACATGTGTATATAGGGGAAAGTATGTTAAATCATATCTCCTAAGATAAATATTAAAATTGCAATAAAACTATTAAAGAAATGATAAAATATATTTTTTATTTATTTAAAATTATGATTCTCTCTCATTGTCAATGATATACGCTATAAACATTAACACTTTATTTATCAATGTTTATCAATGTTTTATCAATGTTTCATATCATCAATTAAAAATTAAAACAAATATTATTTCGTACAATACCAGTTTGCTAAATTGTACGTATGAGGTTTTAAATTGTACCTCTACAATAAAATTAGAAAATTGTAACAAAAATAAAATTCTATTTTCTACAAAAATTCTCAATCTGCAACAAAACATATCTATAAAAATGTCATACATATATATTTATAATTATAAATTATCTCCAAAAATTTAACAAAAATACTTTTTGTATCACACAAAAATATAATAAGTGTTTTTTTCGATATAATTATAAAATGTGATAATATTTTCTTTAGTTGTCCATCTAAGTATATGAAGAAAAAATAATTATGCCTAAATAAAAAATTAAGTTTAATAAATCATAACAGTACGATAATAGGAAAAAGTTAGTGGTACGTTTTACCGAACTTCTATTGCATTGTCAAATTTGTGAATAAAAAAATTATTTTGAAATAAATATTGCGATATTCGAGTGAGGTTAGCTGTAACAATAATACATCGTTAACATTTTAAAATATTTTAAGCTTGTTTAAGAAGAGATACAGTAGAGGTACGTTGTAATGAATTGTACAATTTAGCATATCTTTTCCGATATAATTAAAATATGTTAAACAAATAGACTAGACATAACTTACACTCAAAAAGGTTAGACCGCTGAATACTACTGCTACAGTACTGAATCCTATTGATGACAATGCTATATAACGGATCGTCATAGTGATATCTTTCGCATATCTGTAATCGACTTTCAATTTTTTTATTTTTATTTTGAAATTAACAAATAAAAGACAGAAATATAAAATAATATACTGATTTAAAGTAAAGAGAAATTTAGACAAATAATAATTATTATTATTGACTTTATTATTCATTTTTATTATCAAGTTACTTAAACATTTCTGGCTTTTCTCTCTCTGTAGTCATGTTGCAAGTAGAACGATAGAGAGATTATTCTGCCAAAATATTTTATATCTCACCGCAATAGCCGTTGATGAAGCTGTATGCAGATTTTATACTCTGAGAAACTTCTAACTTTCCGAAATTTGTGAGACAAAATTTCGAATCTTGCTGCTACAAACCAAAGCAGAACAGCTACGAAGACGTTGCTACATACTTGTACATAACTTTGATATACGACCATCACATGATGCAAATAAATAACAGTTTTTAGAGGTTGCTTGTCAACGTAAAATGGGTACTGCACTTCAATTGGAAAGGGTTGAGGTAGCAACAGCGGTCCAAAAATTATAGCAACAGCAGTTGTAGTTATGCAACATAACGTCATGATATAAAATAATTTGCATTTATCGACATATTTTTGAATAACATATTTCTCCTCTGATTTTGCTTGTTGAATAAAATTTTCCATTTCGTATATTATAGTCTGCACAAATATATAATATAAAAAATATATTTTTATTTATATGTATCAGTCCCCCCCCCCCCCCCCACACACACAGCACACACAGATCTATTCATAATAATAATAATAATAACAATAATAATAACAATAATAATAACAATAATAATAACAATAATAATAATAATAACAATAGTAATAACATTAATAATAATAATAATAATAATAATAATAATAATAATATTAATAATAATAATAATAATAATATATTTGTGTTTGTCCATTACAATGATTTATATATTTATAGATAAATACTATTTGAAATGAACCAGAACATATAAAAAACATAAAACGACTTCTTTTATATTATTCTATTTAGAATTATACAATACTAGCTGGTGCTTGTTTCTCGCGCGTATGTAGTTGCGGATTTATGAGAATAAGTAAATAACAATTCAAATTTAAATTTGAAAGACTCGGGTTCAGTTTTTGATTCAACGACTTTACACCAATATGTTTCTCGCCTCCTTTTCTACGGGGAGGTTAGGGGAAAATAAGCGAATTTAGTAATTTCGGATTGAGATACATTTTCTTAAATAAATTTTAGCAGTATGCTAAGAAAAAATTCGAGTTCGCGTACATTATCTAGTAATTTAATAATTTAACTTAGTAACTACACGACCGATTTTAATAAAATCTTTACTAGTACATTTATATGAATAGAGTATAAATTATTTACGCTTACAAGGTTAAATTATAAAATAATTGGAAAAAATATAAAGCGTAAAGAACGTATTTTTTTGTACGACGCGCACATTTTTAGAAGTTGCAAGACGATTACATATAGTATATGTTACTCAGGAAGATCTAAGTTATTCACCAGTGAAAGATTTTTTCAAATCGGTTGAGTAGTTTCTGAGATTATCCCGAACAATGGAACAAACAAACTTTACCTCTTTATATATTAGTATAGATAATAACAAATCTTTTTTTTTTTTTAATTTTTTAAGACTATATTAAAATTATTCTTTTTTTTTTATTTCTTTTTTTTAAGGAACACTGTACATCTGTTTTGACACTATAAAAGTATATAAAGAAAAAAGTAAAAATAAATTAATTAGAAGTAATCTTGAAGTAATCCGAGATCATAGAAGAAAGAAGAAGAAACAGATACTTGAGAATTAAGATCTCTATTACACATTATTTATTTTTGTAAGTAAAAAATGATGTTATCAAATACATGTTTTTTTGAAAAAAAAGAATTAAATAAGAACATTTTTAATAAAAAAAATTATTTAACAATAAAGCGATTTTTTAAAATAACAGAATCAATCTTTATAATATGCATTATTGGATTAAAAATAATAAATAAGCAAATACTACAAAGAAATTTCTTATTAAACTGTAACATTTCATGTAAAATACACAAAACTTGGATATTATTTTGAAAAATTTTTTAAATATTTTTTGAAAAAATATACTCTACTAAGTTTGAAATAGCCAAGTTATATAAGCTCGTGATTAATTTTAATTACCCAAATTCTTACATAAACAATAAAATATCTCGTAAAATATTCATTTTTCGATAATCTTATCTTAATACTTTTATGCACAAAATAATGAATCAATTGGTTTAAAGACACAAGAAACACATGGTTGTTTGTAAGCAAAAATATGTAATTTGTAATTAGCAGTTACATATTTTTTCTTGAAAATAACTATATATTTTCTTTACACCAATCGATTCCTTTCATGAGTATTTTACGAAATATTTCATAGTTTATATAAAAAGATTATGTCAAACTAAAGTACGAAATATAACATAAATTATTCACTTTTTGACCATCCTACTTTTATAATATTTTGTGCAGAATATTGTGAGGAATCGATTTATATATAAAAAATATGATAATTTTATTTAAAATATTAAACTTCTTTATTGCATATAAAAGCTTGCGAAAACAGATTAATTTTCTCTACCTAAACTTCTTTTTAACTGTCGGCATCGTTTCAAAAATCGTGCGGACTATATTACGCTGAACACTCTGTACATGTATCGATCTTTGTTTATAGCATAGAATTTTTATTTGACTCTTATATCTAATGAATATTGTTTTTTATACATAATAATATTATATAATAATATAATATAGAACAATATATCAATTGATATAACAAGCTTGAACAAAAAAAAATAATATTAAGAATATTTAGTCAGCTCTCGAAATAAATACATATTATATATATCCATCTCGGCCAATAGAGCCAAACGCCAGTTTCTTTGCGTCTGAGCCTAATTACGGCGTTTTGGGGTAAAAGTTGAGAAAGGTATTGTTTTGTAAGTGTCTGAATAGCTCAGTTGGAAGAGTTCGCCCGGCAAGCAAAAGGTTTCGGATTCGATTTCCGATTCCAGTCGACTTTCGGACCAATATTTTTCTTGCCTATTTCTTTACGGGGAGAGGGGGGGTTAAAAGAAGAACAAGGGAAATTTTGAGATCTCAACTATAAGATACGAATTTCTAATTGTTTCTTAATTTTCGTAATAACATCGCATTTGGATCTATTGGCCGAGAAAAGAAAATAACTTTTATGATGTAAAAGGAAATTACTGTAATTTTTTTATCATAAATTTTTTATAAATCAATTTCTCATAATGTTTGGCATAAAAAATAGTTAAAATTGAATAATCAAAAAATTAATAATTTACAAGATATTTTATGCTTTATTCTGACATATTTTGACACAAAAAATATGAAACATATCTTGTAATATAATTATTTTAAAATTCATATATATTTTGATTAATATTTATTGTATTAAAACAAATATATAAATAGATGTAGATATAAATTGAGAAATTTTTAACAGTTTTAAACAAAGATATATCTTGTCTCTTACTTGCAAACGATCATTCTGAAGCGTAAACAATATAATCTGTATTGGAACTTGTAGAAAGGCACTTAGCTCGCAACCCACTTTCATAAGCAAAAACATATTATCACGTTCAAGACCTAATGTATACATTAGCGATATCGACATTAGCGTACCATTTAGGCAACAACACCATCGAAATATCTTGTCGCGAATTTTTTGAGACTTTGTGGCCGTCACTGGAAGCGGCCAGCAACAAGCAAACGCTAGATCTACTTTTAGAAAGGCAAGAACTTTTTCTAGTGTCAATATCTCCGTCATAGTAATAATTTTGCAGACTATTATGATAGAAAGATAAAACGTATCTTATTACGATTCGAACAACTCCGTCTTTACAGTATTTTCCGAGAAATTATAGAAAGAAAAATCGTGCTAAGAAAGTGCATATTGAACGCTTAGCTTGCATCATTCATATTTAATAGATAATTGCGTACATTTATATCTTATAGAATGTAAAACGTAAAATGTTTTCTCTAGTAAAAGGGATGCGCGTGAATCATGATATAGTGAAAATTATGAGACGGCAGGAAGAAAAATAATAAGACACAAGAAATAATACGTTACGTAAGAAGAGAGGAAGAGATATGTATGTACATATACATACATATGTGTGGATTTTATAATTCTTTTTTAAACATAAATATAAGCATTAATTGAAATTTAATAGAACTGATTTCGATTTGCACTAGAAATTGCAAAATGTAAAATAAGTAGAGGTCAATATGAATTTTATACCACATAAAAAAAGATAATATTTAAAAAAAACAGGCGTGATAAAAAAATATCAATAATTTTAAATTTTTAAACAAAAAAAATTAATCTTGAAAAATTGCACATTTCTAAATCATAATGTGCATAATTTTCAAATCGATTAACATTCTTCATGTGCATTCTGTTTCTTTGGGTGATTAAAAAATAAATAATATCACTTTGTTGTGTGTATATATGCGTATACATATCTATTTTATTTTTATTGCATATTATTTTTATTTAATTATAATTTGAAAGTTTCTGAAACAATGTATAGATACCCAGTTCTATGAAAAACTTATAGAAATTATAAATATGTAATTATAAGTATAATTGTAAAAAATACATTTCTACTTTTTTTTACTTTTTTTATTTTATAAGTAGGTTTGCAGCTAAAGCTTTTAATTCTTTTTTTGAAATTTTTCCTGTACTTGTATGTGGTAAAGCATTTACAAATATCACTCCACCACGAAGCTTATATTGGTCCATCATGTTGTTGGTCACCAAGTCTATTAATTCTTGTTCCGTTACCTACACATATGCAATTTGATCATTATAGAATAACATAGTTGATTTCATACTCTGTGATAGAAAATAATTTGTAAAAATAACTAGTCACAATTTGTTAATAATTTGACTCTAAAAATTTAAAGAAACCGCCCTCGAAATATTCTTAACATTATGATGTTATTTTTAAGTTCTGAATTTCTTATAGAGTTCTATTTCGTGAACACTTGCTCTGCAGTCTTATTAAATTTGTAACAAAATTGTACCTCGACTTCTGGCGTCTTGACGACAAAAGCAACACAATGTTCATCGTCTATTGGATGAGGAATTGCTGTAACTGCAACTTCAGATACTGCTGGATGCGATAGTAAAACATCTTCAATTTCTCCAGGTGAGATTTGATATCCTCTGTATTTTATAAGATCCTTTATTCTATCGACAATAAAGAGTTCTCCGTCTTCATCGAAATAGCCGATGTCACCTGAATGCAGCCATCCTAAAAAATTAAGTTTATTTTTATAGTACAATATTATGTGATATAATTATTATTATTTTTAGATATTTTGTTGCATCTTATTATTGTAATTTTATACAAGTGGATATGTATGATAATGTTTTTGAAAAAAATGTTCACACAAATGTTGTATGCTTCAAAGTAGACATGAGATAATGACAAAGATTTGATCTTTGATAGTTGTTTGATCACATGAAGATCATTTTCAATTTCTTAAATGGAACCTACTATTTTTCATTACATATTCTTGTAGCTTATCTCGAGAGCTTTCTAAAACATAATAAAGTATTTTTTTTTAAGTACTTTTTGAGTTATAAAGTTCAAAGTTAACAATTTTTCAATATAAAATGTAAAATATATTATATATATATATATATATATATCTGGTAAAATATTCAATTTCCGGTAATCTTACCTTAATACTTTTATGCACGGAATAATGAAACTAATCAATTGATGTAAAGGAAACACAGGTACTTTTAAGAATAATTACGCAGCTGCATGTAGCCAATTATATATTTTTGTTAAACTGTTATCTGTTTTTTTACACCACTAAAAATCTATTTTATAATATATTTTACATTTTACGTAAAAATATTATTAACTTCAAATTATTAGTTAATTTTATAACTCAAAAAGTACTTTTAGAAAAATACTGTATTAAAGTGTTTTGCAAAATTCTCAAGTTAAGTTACAAGAATATACAATAAAAAGTAGTAAGTTCCGTTTAAGAAATTGAAGGTAATCTCTTTGTGACCTTTAAACAACTATCCAAGGTCAAATCTTTGCTATTTGATGTCCTCTTTAAAGCTATACAATTTTTGTCTAAAACATTCTTTTTAGAAATATCATCTCTTTAAGTTAATCCGGGATACATATATTTATGGTACACCCTGTATATAATAAAATGTTATAAAAAATATATTTCTGATTTTGACCTAGAATACAACATATTTTAAGCTCATCAAAATCGGAGAAGAACTTCACTATCTCTTTTAAAAGAGAAATTTTCCAATTATCGAGTGGCTGATTTTTCAGTGAAATCTTACTGTCATAATTATTGAAATATAAAATAGTCGAGAAAAATGTGAGTATTTTTACTAAAGTTCAAATATTTTTGAATCTTTGATAAATTCTTGTCACTGTTTCAATCAGTGACACATTTTCACTTAAGCAATATTAATATTATATTTTATCAATTCATTTTAATCGAACATTGATTTACATAAATCATTATATTTATGTAATTTTTTAATATATAATAAGCAATTTCTAAAAGGTTTTGGAAGTTAATCAGGATCATAATTTTGATTACATTAGATTCAAAATCACTTAAGAAACAGAGAAGAAGGATCCTAATTTGAAAATAATTATATGTATATGTTTTTTACCTTGTTCATCAATGGTATTTTTAGTTACTTCAAGATTTTTGTAATAGCCATTCATTTTGTTTTCCGTCTTTATGTACAATTCTCCCAAGCGATTTGATCCAAGAGCCATTCCGTTTTCTCTTTCAACGATTTTTATTTGTACATTTTGAACTAGTGT
Source organism: Nylanderia fulva (assembly GCF_048542155.1). NCBI lineage: Eukaryota > Metazoa > Arthropoda > Insecta > Hymenoptera > Formicidae > Nylanderia > Nylanderia fulva. The sequence goes on from NW_028190557.1 coordinate 9,837, forward strand.
TCCGCAAGATCCATTCTTATGATTCGATTTTTGTAATGTTCCAAATCCACCAAGTTCTGTCATTCCTTGAAATGAAGATAAATGATTATGTTTTTATTATATATATTGTTAGTAGATATTTTGTCTCTTTTTTATTTTATTTATACATATACAGGGTGAGCCATTTTAATCAACACACGTAAATATCTCGTATAGTAAGCAACATGGAAAAAAATGAGTCCAACAAAAGTTTTTTGACTATGAGGGGAACATAAAATGGTGTTATTGACTTGACCTTGTATAATCATTTAAAGGTCACCTGAAGGTCAGCTTCAATTTCTTAAATGGAACCTGCTATTTTTCATTACATATTCTTATAGTTTATCTAAAGAGCTTTCCAAAATTTTATAATAAAGTGTTGTTTGATGAAGTACTTTTCATATTATAAAAGTTTAAAGTTTACAATTTTTTGGCATAAAATGTAAAATATCTTGTAAAATGTTTTATGTCCTTCTCATAGTCAAAAAACTTGTTTAAGACATTTTTTTCTATCTTACTTACTATTACTAGATATTTACGTGCGTTGATTAAAATTACTCACCCTGTATATATATATATATATATATATATATTTTTTTTTATTAAAAAAACTGAAATACTGTAATTTTAAACATTTTATGGTATAAACAAAATGTACTGCATGTGATTCTTTTTTGAATATATACACAGGTAGCAAGTTGTGCACAAGTTGTTATCAATTTACTTCAAATTGCTTTGATTAAGTTGTTTTCAATATTGAAGGAAGCGGCTTCCGACTTTGCATATTAGATTGTCGATTGTTACCGCTATCGACAATTGTGAGCAACTTGAGAGCAACAGTTGCTTTCTTAAGAACCGATTATATAAACAGTTATTGAAAATTACAGAACAACTTGACGAAAACAGTTTCTGTCTAAAATCTTAATCCAATTAGTTGCCTTTATGTTAACCTAAACGAAATTACTATTATGATCGCAACATAACGCTTGGCTATCTAAGTGTATACACTCAGATATCGTTGCTTAACATGTAATTTTGTTAACATTTAATTTTGTTAAGTGAATTTATATATAAACACACTTAACCAAATTAAATGTTAACAAAGTTACATGTTAAGTTTTGGATCATGCTTTTATTGCTGTATATTTTTTTACCCTATAAAAGAGGGTAATATATAAACAAAAAATAGCAATACAAATAAATATGAACAAAATAATCTGAATTATTTTTCGAAATTTTTACATTTTTTAAAGTCGAGGATTAGATTTACACTAGTGACATAATAAATAATTATTTTTATTTTCTGATTTCATTAATTAGATTTTTACAGCTTATTTTTAATGCTTTAAATTTCTGTATTACATATATTGATATTGATAGTAATATTAAAACGATAACTTACCAAAAGTTTGTAATATTTGTACATGTGATAAAATATGTCTCATTTCTGCGTGCATTTTTGATTTAATTTTTGAACCGCTGAAGATTATGGTTTTTAAAGATAATAATGGAAATTTTTTTATGTTACTCGCTCTGAACAACCGATTGATCATACTCGTGCTTAGAAAAGCCATGGTTATCTAAACAGTAAGAAATCATAAAAAAGTTTATCATAAAATATCATAAAAAATCATAAAAAATTATAAAAAATCATCATAAAGGTTAAGATATTCTCAATATTGAAAATGTCAAAATATTTGCTTAAACGAATACCTATTTTTATAGAAGAATAAACTTGTATAAATATATGCAAGGTGGTAAATATACACCACAAAATGTTAACTATTAAACACAATTCTTAACAGCTTGGTATTTCGGAAACAATGCTTTTAATTTAGAAAGTTTTAGATCTTAAATTGTGTAGATTTGGAAGATCTTCAAGCTTGAATAAATGTTTATCTCTTTTCCTTTCTTACCTTGTATTTTTCGATTAATAAACATAACATTTCTTCGTCGAACTCTGAATAAATGATCACTTTGGCGCCTTGAACGATTGCAATGAAATTCATCATTACCCCGGTTATCCAATAAATTGTCGAGGACCAAATTGCAATTCCATCGATTAAATCTACGTTCCTATCATCGCTAAACCGTAACAAAGAATAATTGGATAATTCAACGCCTTTCGGTGGCCCCGTAGTACCTGACGAATGCATGATGCACATTGTTTTTTTCATGTCAATGTGATCGACATACTGGAAATTTCCCACTTCCACGTTGCTGTGCGTACTCAAAATATCGGAAAACGAAATGACGTCCGGATGATCACCGAAAACCACAACCGTAGGATTGTAGTTACATTTTTTTGTTGCACTCAGGATAACGTTTACAGATTTCTTACTGCAGAATATTACTTTCGGAATAGTGAGCTGCATAACACGCACCGTATTGTCTAATGACAAATAGCGCACACAATTAATAAAGAGATTATATGAAATAAAACATTAAATAAAATAAATAATATAATAATAAATAAAAATATAATAATTATAATATAATAATAATATTATATTAATATAATAAATGTAATGAAAAATAAGTGTTATTATTTACAATTAATAATAAAGTAACTCTAATTAATTCAAAATAGATAAAATATATTTATAAATATATTTATATAAATGTAATTATAATAATAAAAAATATATTAATATATTTAATAATAATACATGATAAAATTTTAACAATAATAAAATGAATATAATAAAATATAATTATAAAAAAATATAAAATAAATATTATAAAATATAATAAGTTATAAATATATATATATATATATAAATATATATATATATATATATATAAGATATAAATATTATAAAATATAATAATTTTAATTCTTATTATATATATTTAAAATATAATAAATTATAAAATATAAGAAAAAATTAAATTAAGTTAAAATAGATAAAATTATATTTATTATTATTAGAATTTCCTTATATGTATTATCATTAGAATTTCCTTATATGTATTATCATTAGAATTTCCTTCTATTTATGACGTAGCAAATTTTTCATAAAACTGCGTTATCGCAGGAGAACTTACGTAAGTCCATATTTTCATTCCATGGATTGAATATTACATTAATATAAATCGCCGCTAAGCAAGGCACGATGGAATTGATATGATTATTTGTGCACACACTAATAATGTCGCTGGATTTGATTCCTCGTTCTTGTAACCACAATGCGCATCTTACGATTTTATTTTGTAACTCCGCATAAGTAACTACTTTTTCAGTGCATGCATCCAACTGTAATTTTATTGCTATATTACAGAGAGTCTCAAAACTACCACGTACATTTTATTGTATATTATTTTTAGTTAAAAAGACATTGAATGATTTTGAAATATCTTATATTTATTTTTAATATCTCTCTCATAATTTGTCTAAAATGTTTAAAGAAATCTAAAATATTTCTTTAACTCAAAGAGTACTGAATAAAACAATATTTTATTATGATGTTTTGAAAAACTCTCGAAATAAACTATAAGAATATATACAATAATGAATAAGGGTTTCCATTTAAAAATTTTTAAATGATCTTTATGTGACATTTTTATTGATTATTATATTTGTAATATTATCTATTCTTTTGTATAACACGTAACAATTTGTTGACAGTTACTGAAGATGAATAAAAATGAAATTCTTAAATTTGCTCTGCATACTGTGATTATAGTGTCAACGGATATCTTACAATAATTTTTTTATATATCGCGTAAGCGCGTAATTGCTTCTAAATCTCTAATCCATGTTTTTTGCCTTTAATTTTTAAATTATTATATTTGATGATACATATGTTTATTAGACATAATTCTGAACCTAATTATATTACAAAGATATAAGATTAAAATATACATAATGACGATTTAAAATTGATAAACGAGAATAGAATGATTATATGATAAACGATACAAAATGAGAATAGAATAATTATAATATGCTTGCAAATTTTTGTTTCTTTTTTTTAATTTGCGTTTTTGGTGTTACGATAATTAAAATATCAGCTGATATTGCAACAATCTGAGATCGTTGCGTACATTTTTCTAAATCTTTGCTTGCAAGCAATTTGCGATAATTGCAAATGTATTATTAATAATAATAATTAATTAATACGCTTTATAATTACTGGCAATTTTACATTTTAAATTATATACTTCTTTTTAATTATAAGTTAGATTTTTTCACATTACAGAAATACATACACATTCTGTTCCGAAAAAAGCAACAAGTTCAACGAGTCTGTAAAATATATCTGTATATAAAAAAATTATTAAAAAATTACGCTTGATGCAATTTTAAAAAAATAAATTTTTATAATTTTGAGATTTTATAATATGAGATTAATAAATGTATAATAAATGTTTATATGTTGATAAAAGTTAAAATTATTAATTTTTAAAGTTATAATTTTTTATTTTTCTATTTTGTTTGCATTAAGTGCTAACCGTGAACATAGGAAATATTGACTACACATATTGAACAAATGTTATCCAAAAAAAAATGATTTATTTCTCTCTCAAATGAAAGAATAAAGGGAGGTCATAAATATTGCTCTTTTTCTACTTTTGATATACTTTCTGACAAAACATAAGATATGCAGTTTATATTTCCTATGTCTATAATGCAAACATATGAAAATCAATATGATTAATTTTGTTTTTTATAAAATTGTTAAAAATTATTTATAAACGTTAATAAAAATTATGAATTACATTAGAAATCATTAGAGCGCCCTTGTGTTGTGCAGTAGAGATGTCATCGCGGGGATTAAGAATTTGACATTTGTTCAAAATAATATTAAATAAATAATATTAATTAAAATTACAAAAAATCACTACATAAAATCGGACAATGCAGCGCGCGCTTATATTGTCTACTATAATTGCCAGATATATAGTACTTTTTTACTCAAATCCGCTTTTAAATTTGATAATTAAATCAAGATAAAATTATCTAACAATAATATTCAATTACGTGAACAAAATAATATTTTATCCGCAAATTTCTCTATTATGTTTTTATTTAAATAATTTATGTAAAATGTTTCATATAATTTAATTATTATTTTTACTTAAATATAATACATTCCAAACATCAAACAAAAATTGAGCCAAGAAAAAAATGAATAAAAATGTCAGTTTTCTCTTTTTATTATTTTGTATTCTCTTTTCTTGATGTTATTTTAATTAATCTTTTTTTCTATTATAATAGAGAGACAATAAAATCAGTATGATTGTGCATCTGAGATATAGCATTATTGTCTTTTGTTGCCACTTTTAATGTAATAATTTAAATTTTTAGTAATTGTAATTTTATTTTTTAACAGCTATCAAACTATTAATTCTCACGATGAAAGCTGCTCGATGCTATGAATATAACGCACAACATGAATCACGACAGCCAACCAGCATCGCGAACAAGCGATAAGAGTATTAATAACAAATTTTTTTAGAAAGAATAAATATCTGAATATTTACGAAAATATTTTAAAAATAATAATTGTTTACGCTGTTTTCTATATTTGGCTTTCATTATTCATTCAATTAATTTTCCTAATTATTTTTTTAATTTTATCTAATTTACGATATGTATACTTGACATATTTAAAATTTTGTTTGAAAATAATTGTCTGCTTACTATTTTTGCGCCTGATTCTTATTAGCCCGATACTGTATTCTAATTATATAATTTATAAAATGTCTTCTTAAAATGTTTTTGTCTTCTGCCTGCGTATTGCTTTAATATAGCATAAAAATTTGCTAATAAAGGGATTTTTCAACATATAAATTAATGATATACATTATAATTTAGTTAATGATAATTAAAATATACTATTAATACAGTGCAATGTAAAAATATAGTTAATGATATAATAGTAGTAAAGAATGCATATTCTTATCTCTATAAAACACTATAAAATTTTAGAAGTTTTTTTCCAATGTTTTCATTTTTAGTTCTACATCTAATGTTCAAATAATATATTATTTTATTACTTAATATACACTTAATTGTTTTTGAGAACTTTAGTAACACAGATTTATGTTGTTTATCTTATAAACATATTGATAGAAGAACGATTAATAATAATATACAGATCCTATTATTCACTCATAATCATTAATATTTTTCAATAAGTATTATAGAATTATAAAACTATTTTTTTAAATTATTTTTTTCACTTATTGAGACACAGAAATTTATTTGCTACTTATGAGCTCGCAAATTTTATTTTTCCTAAAATGTCAGATATTCATTATATATAATGTATAAGTGTCGACTTACATGTGCGATTTTGTTTCCATGACTTTTAATCTTATTCCACATCATTTCTGCAATGTTCTTATAGTTAGGCATAGAAGTTATTTCTCCTTTATAAACATTGTCTTCCATAATAAAAGTCTAAAAATAAAATAGATAAATGTAGTTATTTTAAAAAAGACACAATACTTACAAGCCTTTGTAAACTTTTGTAGCAAATTTGTCTTTTATTATATATTTGTAATGTATATTACGCTACGTTGACAGTGTATTTTTATTTAAATATTATGTAAAAAAGTAAATTATTATTTAATTAATTATGCGTTTTTATATTTACTCTTGAATCGTTCGTAGCCATTTTGCCAGATGATGGAGTTTAGATGCTGGTATAAAATAAACACAATTAAACAGCAAGAAATATTGTTTGGTCAATGTGTCCAATCACAACTAAAGACTTGATTTTCGTTTCGTGCGTTTGAGATAACATCAAATAAAAATCTGTTAGATCTGAGAATAGTACAAAGAGACATTATAACATTCTTCAGACGTTTGGTAACGGAAAAGTTTTATATTTTGTGTTTGAGTTTTATTGACAATTAGTTTTGACAAAAGGACTAAAAAACAAAACATTATAGACGTGATCTGAGTAAGATCAGTAACATTAAGAAGGTTCGGCAAACAAAGTTATACGATAGCACACTGAAATCTGAAAAAGACACAGGATGGAAAGGAGGCTTCATGTTAGATTTATTACAATGCAAGGAAAAACCTAAAAGATGCCATATATTTTAAGAATTAGATAACTACGGTATGTAACAACATACACAAATATGATTTTAAACATCAATACGACATTTTTGAGCAGAGTTGCAGCGGCTCGAATTGATAACTCTGGTTATAGAGACACCTTTCAATCACAATTTAACATCCGATATAAAAAACGGACTTTTTTCAGATTGATATAATACACAGTGAGAAATTATATTGTATCAAATTCTGCCAAAAACGCATTTTAAAGAGAAAATGTTTTTATTATACACATATATTATTTTTATGATTTTATTATGTAGATCATTATTTATTTTTATTATTATTATATTGTAAGAGACAAAACAAGTAGTACAGTCGAAACGTTTGCGGTTTTTTAATGTTATAAGTATAAAATAAATAATAATAACCTTAGACTTTATTGCTCGTTTAGTTGGTCTAAATATTAACTTATTCTTAAATAATTTTTTAAATTTATACGAGTTTTTTAATATTTAATTTTAAAGAAAAAAGTTTAAATTTTTATGCATTTTTTGCCTTATTAAATTATATCAATTGATTTATTCCATGCAATTCAGGAAAGTTTTAGTGGTTTTGTTTTAAAAAGATTAAGTTGACCATAAAATAATCATTTAAATCTAAACTCTGATCTAAATTCAAATAACAATCATCATCATACTTTTTTAATATCAAATAACTTTTATTTGAAACATATTTTAAGATAACGCAAACTTTCTGAGATATTTGTGTGGATTTTTATAATAGAACTCTGTATATGAAAAAATGTTTGGTTTTGAATTTGTTTGAAGTTTAATTATATTTTCACAAAAACAAAAAAGTTTATATTTACGGACAATCTAATTTAGTATAATTATTTTGTTTGTTAGGTAATTGTAATTTAATGGTAAAATAAAATTCTAAAAATGATATTATTTTTTAATATGTATAAAATGATTATATATGTTTTTCTAGCTTATTCTTATAAAATATTAATAAAGCATTTAAATCCATTCCATTGTGACATTGCAGAAATGTATATTAATTAGATATGTAGATACGTAAGAGAATATTTAGGCATTAGTTGTACGTATAAAAGTTTGAGCAAAAAAAAAATGTTAAACACTATTTTAAGAAATTAGTTGTTTAAAAACAATTGTGATATTAATACAAATTACCAAATAAAATAATGCAAATTGCTAATAATTGTATCCTTATAATGTATAATCGATATTACTTATAAGCACAATTTCCAGAAATCCAATAATTTGAGCATAATTTATAGATTTGAGTATAATTTATACAATAATGAGAATATACATGAGACAGTGATTTTTAATGTGACGCAGACTCGCCAAATTATTATTGATCTTAAATTTATTTTGCGCAATTTTGAATTTATGAAAAATTTTTATTTATATTGTACATTGTATAAAATATATTGTACAGATTAATGGAATCTTTAATCACACTTGCATTAATTATAATTAAAAATATCTAATTATTAGCATGCGTTGATATTAAATTTATTATTAAACAATTAAATTTTTAAATTTCATAGCTGTTTTTCATAGCAGAAGTGTTACACGTAAATGGCTACATCTTCAGCATCGTAGCAAAGTTACTTTATTAAACTTAGAGATAAATGATATTAATTGTAAATTACGTGTCTTGCGTGTCAATTTGAATTATATCGAGAAGCGACTGTTCGAGAATCTACCGTCTGAGTTTGTCGTCGGTTTTTTTAATCATAATAGGCATATCCTCCATAAGTATAATAAAAGTGAGAAGTTGCGTCTAAGAAACAAATTTGAATATATCATTCAAAAGTATTATGGGGTTCGGAATCCATTGAGAAAAATTGATTATAGTAAATGGATTGTGAATATTAGTAATTGTCACGTTCCTGACTCATTGATGAATTTTTTAAGTTTAGGTGATAAGTTTGGTATGCCCATATGTAGAAATGATAAAAACGATAGGAAAATCTCTGCATTGGAAAATATAAAAAATATTGAAGTCAATCATCGAAAGTTTCCTAAGGATAGTCTTGATAATGTGAGATTGTCAATAGCGTGCTCGGTACACAAGTTTTTGAGTAGACAAAAACATGTCTGCTACATGAATAAATACATTTTTAATAGGTATTCTGAATGCTCAAAATTTTTGAAAGTAAACAATAATATTTTTGTAACAAAAGCAGATAAGAGCCAGGTTACGGTGCTGATGAGTCGGACAGACTATGTGGAGAAAATGAATAATTTATTGAAAGACGTCTCCACTTATAGATTACTTAATAAGACACCACTAAATGCACTGAACGCAAGAATTACTTCTTTGTTAAAATCTTGGTTAGACAATAAACTTATAGATGAGACTACATACAAACATTTGAGGTGTACGAATGGTAATTTGCCTCGGGGCTATGGTTTACCAAAGATCCATAAGGCGGGTTACCCTCTCCGTATCATAATTTCAACGGTAGGTCCTTTGTGGAAATTATTAAAGATAAAAACATTGACGATGGCCAGATTATGATTTTGTTGGACGTGACTTCACTTTTTACAAACACCCCGTGGGAATTAATTAAGATAACAATAGAAAACCGATGGGAGGACATCTCACAATTTACTTCGTTTAACCTTGCGCAGTTTTTACACGCCATCGACACGGTTATGCGCTCAACTAGTTTTGTTTTTGACGGTAAATTTTACGAACAGATTTTCGGTTTTCCTATGAGGTCTCCTTTGTCTTCAATTTTGTCTGACATGGTTATAGACGATTTGGAATCATATTGTTTGCGTCAATTGGATTTCGAACCTTCTTGTTATTTTAGGTACGTCGATGATATTTTTTCAATTATTCCGAAAGGAAAAATGGAGGATATGCTTAGGATTTTCAATGGTTTTCACACTCGACTTAAATTTACATCTGAATTAAAAAACAATTGTTCTCTGAGTTTTTCAGACACGAATGTTATACGTATTGGTGGCAGATTAACGACTAATTGGTTCCGCAAACCTACGTTTTCAGGTCGATATATAAATTTTCTATTAAATCATCCGATGAGATACAAACTCAGTGTGATCACAAGCCTAGTAGATAGGGCCATTTTACTCGCTGACTCTATGTTTCACGAAGAAAACATTAATATAGTCAGAAGAATTCTTCGTAATAATTGTTACTCGTTAGCGGTTATAAACAAAAATATTAACAAAAGACATAGGGCGATCAAATTTGGCGGTAATCTTAGCTCATTCAACCGAAATAATGTTGATGCGCGAACTTGTATGGTGTTGCCTTACATCAGAGATTTGAGCGAGAATATTACACGTTGAATTAATAAAAATGGAATTGATGTAGTATATACCGTTCCAAAAAATTAGACACACTGATAAAAAGAAGAAAAGATAGGATAGACAACTTAAAAAGAACCGATGTCGTGTATAAAATTGACTGTGCGAATTGTGATTCTACGTATATTAGACAAAGAGACATTTAAAAACGCGCATCAAAGAACATAGAAATAATATAAAAAAAGACACTACATTGCATTCAGTCGTTAGTTTGCATCGAACTTGCAACGATCATGAGTTTCGTTGAGATTCTCCGGTGATCTTGCATCAAGAAAAACCACCAAGAAAAAGAGAAATTGCAGAAATGTTTTATATAAAAAAACAAAGTAAAGGCATTAATTTACAGAAAGATACGGAGAATTTTAGTGGGATCTATGATCGTGTTCTTGACGCTATTTAAATTATTTTTATTTTTATTTTTACCTATTTATTTATTTATTTGACTTTGTTATGAGATTTTAGATTGCGAAAGACACATTAGTTTTGTCTCGATTTTTTAACGCGTAGTGACTAAAATCCTTGCTAACTGTTAACATCTATTTATTTCTTGCTTACTTCTGTCAATTTTACATTGTTCATTAAAACAATGGTAAATATTGTCGGTGGCAGTGAATTTGATTTACTATATTAATTTATTATGCATTGACGTTTGGTATGTAACATATTTTTGTATTTGAATTTATAATTATTTGTTGCAATAAAGTGTATTATAATTATAATTATTTTTATGTAACTTTTTATAGATTTACTTGAAAAGGGCTGCAATGATAGCCGAAACGTTGTATTTTAACTAATTATTTATAATAATTGATTGCCAGTTTGGTCGACTTTTACCATTGAGGAAATTTTTTTTTAAATTGTGTTTAACATCTTATTTTATCGAATTAAGATTAATATTTGTTTCGACCAAAATTAGTTTAAATTACAAATTGTTCTTTATTAGTTATAAACACTATGTTTCGACGATTGGATTTTGATTCTTATCAAGTCCTACAAGTAATACAATATCATTAATCAATGATATTGTATTACTTGTAGCACTTGATAGAGATCAAAATTCAAAGATCGAAACGTAATGTTTAATAACTAATAAAGAAAAATTTGTAATTTAAGCCAGTTTTGGTCAAAACTAATATCAACCTTAATTTTTTAATTCTCACTGGCGATTAACAATTAATTTTTATTATTTTATTGAACATGTTTATTTCTTACATACAAGTTTAAATATATTTTTATATATTTGGTTTTAAAGAAGCTTTTTCTAATGTATTTTTTAATTGTATTTAGAAGTTTATAGTTATTTAGAGATAATCAAAGTAAATTGAAGTAAAAAATGACTATAAGAGTGCAGTAAGTAAGGCGCGCATACAATTTATTAATTTAAATTATGTAAATATAAAAATAATGTAGGCGAAGTTTGAATATAAATATATCTATGGTAAATATTTTCATGTTAAAAACGTTAAGGTTAAAAGATTGAAATAGATGCAAAGAATAAATGAGTACTGATAATATCGCTCGAAAAAACATCACTGATGTATGAACATGATTATAATAAATATATGCAGAGTAATGAGATAGATATGTTAATCAAGAAGTGACAATGTCAAATTTTATCGAGATAAATTTCCTGTTTTATTATCTTGTCATTAGCTCTTATTGTCATTTTTTTACTTTGATTTAATTATATTTAGAATGGTCTATATAATTTTTATTTATTTAAAAATATCCCTCTTTTCCTATTAAAATTTTTACATAAATCTTTAAATTAAATATGCATCAGCGAATGATTAAATTAAATATATATATTATAAATTAAACTTCGGCTCGTATGCAAAATATGTGATACAATAAAAGACCAACTTAACGAGCTTATAAGATATTAATTTAAAAAATTTTTTATTGTTTTACGTCATAATATAATATTACAAATGATAAACGTTTCGACTGTACGACAGTCTTTTTCAATATCATTATCTATATGCTAATATGTCAAAGAATTAAATCATTTAGTCATATCGAACTTATTATAAATACAACATTTATGGAATTATAATGTGAAGAACGCAGTACAAATAGATAGCAGTAGCATATAGATAATGATATTGAAAAAGACTGTCATACAGTCGAAACGTTTATCTTTTGTAACATTATATTATGACGTAAAATAATTAAAAAATTTTTTAATTAATATCTTATAAGCTCGTTAAGTTGGCCTTTTATTGTATCACAGATTAAATTAAAATTTATATAAAACTTTTTCAATTTCTAAATATAAATTAAAATTTAATTTTTTTGTTAAATGAACCCCTTGCATTTTTATTCCTGAGTTTGTTTGCCAAAAATAAAATTAAATAATTAAGATTCAATAACAGGCTCTGTAATATAAATATAAATCTAAATCGTAAGAAGGCGTGAAGGCTAAACTCGGATGTTGCTATGGAAACAAATCGTGCACAAGGCACATATTACTCTTGGTGTACTAACCAAGACTTTGAAAATTAAAATAATCTCTTACTTGAGATTTCATTTCAAAAACTTTTTGACCTCCTTATCGAAATAAATAATTAAATGCGAGAGAAAAATATAGATCCAAAAGTCGCTGAATTGGGAATTGAACCCAAGACCTTTCGCTTGTCGGACGGCTGCTCTTCCAACTGAGCTATTAATCAATGATATTGTATTACTTGTAGCACTTGATAGAGATCAAAATTCAAAGATCGAAACGTAGTGTTTATAACTAATAAAGAAAAATTTGTAATTTAAGCCAGTTTTGGTCGAAACTAATATCAACCTTAATTTTTTTAATTTTTACTGGCAATTAACAATTAATTTTTATTATTTTATTGAACATGTTTATTTCTTACATACAAGTTTAAATATATTTTTATATATTTGATATATTTTTTATGTGGTTTTAAAAGCGCTTTTTTGAATGTATTTTTTAATTGTATTTAGAAGTTTATAAAACAAATAAATTTTATTCAAATTTCGACCCAACTGGCAAATTTACAAAATAATGCACGTCGTTTCGGCTCTCCGTTACGGGTCCTTATCAAGTATGTCTATAATGATAAAAATTACATATAAACAATAAATTAAACGCTATTATATCTTACATAATTTATACAAATTAAATAACTACCTATTTAAAACAAGATTACATTATAACACAAAACTAATATTCGCGATTGCACATCAAGGTGCTGACAAAGACGATGGCGCAAAACGAAATAATAGACGGATAAAAATTCTTTCGTGTTTTATAATGTTTATTAAAGAGACTTATTGCGGAAGATGTTTTTCATCAAAAAGTTTGATAATAATATTATCTTACAAAAAGATACTAAAAAATTAAACCCGATATATGATTTGTTGATACAGAGAGTATAAGTTACATTTAAATATTCGTGTATCATTATTTATTTATCACTCTGTTTTACTTAGTTATTTGTTTATATGTTTTTGTACGGTACTATCTTGGTTTTATTATCATGTTTATAACATATCTCTCTAATAGACATTATAAAACACGAAAGAATTTTTACCCATCGACTATTTTGTTTTGTGCCGTCGTTTTTGTCAGCACCTTGGTGTACAATCGCGAATATTAGTTTTGTGTTATAATGTAATCTTGCTTTAAACAGATAGTTATTTAATTTGTACAAATTATGTAAGATATAATGGCGTTTAATTTATTGTTTATATATAATTTTTATCATTAAAGACACACTTGATAAGAGCCCGTAACGGAGGGCGACATTATTTTGTAAATTTGCCAGTTGGATCGAAATTTGAATAAAATTTATTTGTTTCTTAATCATCACTGGCAACTTCAATTTATTTACAGAGTTTTTAGAAGTTTATAGTTATTTAAAGATAATTAAAGTAAATTGAAGTAAAAAAAAATGACAATAAGAGTGCAGTAAGTAAGGCGCGTATACAGTTTATTAATTTAAATTATGTAAATATAAAAATAATGTAGGCGAGGTTTGATTATATGTATATATCTATGGTATATATTTTCATGTTAAAAACGTCAAGCTTAAAAGATTCAAATAGATGCAAAAAATAAATAAGTACTGAACATATCGCTCGAAAGAACATCACTGATGTATGAATATGATTATAATAAATATATGCAGAGTAATGAGATAAATATGAATCAAGAAGTGACAATGTAAAATTTTATTGTGATAAATTTCCTGTTTTATTGTTTTATATTGTCATTTTTTTTACTTTAATTTAATTATATTTAGAATAGTTTATAATTTTTATTTATTTAAAAATATCCCTCTTTTCCTATTAAAAATTTTTACATAAATATTCAAATTAAATATGTATAACAAAATGATTAAAATAAAATTTATATAAAACTTTTTTATAAATATAAATTTTCTAAATATTATAATTTTTTCTAAATATAAATTAATATTTAATTTGTTAAATAAATTCTCTTACATTTTTATTCCTGAGTTTGTTTGCCAAAAATTAAATTAAATGTTTCTTTTTTACATATAAGTTTAGTTTAATTATATATATATATATATATATATATATATATATATATATGTATATATATATATTTATATATATATTTTTTCATGTTACAAAACATCAAGCTTTTAAAGATACAAATTGACGCAATAAGTATACTGAATATATCGCTCATCGAGAAAACAATTGATAGATGAACATGATTACAATAATTATACACAGAGTAATGAGATATATATTATACTTATAAATTTGAACTGACAACACTGGCTTCAATTTAGAGTTGTTAATATATGTTTATTTTAACGTTTCGACCATACGGGTTGTGGTCCTTATCAAAAATACAATTGTGATATCCTAAAAAAACCGATATAGTTACATCAGCCACGCTAATTGAACGAAACATGAATTACAATTTACAGACTTACTCGGAGTTACAGCATTTCGTCTTTTAGATGTGAGAATAAATTATGATTCGGAGAGATTTAACTTATGTCAAAATAATCAAATTATATCGAGTTATGTTTATGTCGAAGAGATTTAACTTATGTCAAAATAATCAAATTATATCGAGTTATGTTTATGTCATCATGCCTTGACATAACGAACAGTACTAAAGTCGATAATAACGCCAATTAAGTATGTCAAAGGTTACATCAATTTCTAAACAAACAATCATACTGGAGATATATATTATTCAAGAATGAGAGAAAATGCAATCCTTTAGCAAAATAAATTCCCTATATTTAGCTTTTATTGCCTTTTTTTTACTTTGATTGAATTATATTTAAAATAGCCTTTCTAATTATATTTATTTAAAAATGTCCCTTTTTTTCTATTGAAAATTTTCACATGAATCACTTACATGCTTCTTCACATAAATCACTTACATGCTTCTTCATGTTGAACAGATGAAGAAGAGTCATCAAACAGTGACTTCTCTTAAGTGCCGTCGAATTCAACACAAGAAATGCACTAAAAAATACATTTATGATGAAAAAAACAAAATAAATAAAAAACTATACAAAAAAGAAAAAAATAAATTATTTTAAAAAACAAAAAAAAGTAATTCTGCCATTGGCGGTTCCAAGCCCGTATTTAAAAAGAGAAGGATAAAATAACAAATACATGTATATATTTTCAGTCTGTCACACACAGACACACACACACAAAATTAAGACAGTCTATTTCATGCATATGTGTGTTTCTTTAACTTTGATGACTTATAACTTTCACTTTCCCCAACGTAAAAAGCTTTTCATAGAGTGTTTCGGAAAGCTCTCGACTTCAACTATACAAATATGTGATCAAAAACATGCGACACTTGGACCCAAAAATTGGCCTTATTGGCCCTCCTTCTTTAACAAATGTTTATTATTTAAAATGTAAAATTTGGGGCTGAAAAATAATTAACATATAATATTAATTCTGTATAAACGCAGAAAAGTTTTTCATAAAATATTAAAAATATTGTTGATACTGCCAAATGTGTAATTGTGCAGAATACGATAATTATAGTTAATATTCTAGCACAAAAATATTGTAGGAAAAAGAGAAAAAAATAGTTTTAAAAATAATAACATTAATTTTATTTTTTAGAAGTAAATATCAATAACAACTAATATTATTTATTTGCAAAAATATATATTTTGTTTTTCTCACTTCAGATTTGGATCAAATTATATTAAAAATGACTTTTGTACTTCATTTTTAAGGAAATAGTAAATATTTAAATAAAAAAATACATACTATTTTTTATGTAACTGATAAAACCAAGATCATTATTTAACATTTTTTAAAATCGCCACACGGCATAAAAAACTAGATGCTTCAAGTTAAATTTTGGTACCTTGGAAGTTAAATTTATTTGAATACAATTTTGAACGGGGTTGTGCACAGCTCTTTATTGATGACTTAGCACGAAAGCACTGAACTTACTTCTATTTTCAGGATGCAATGCTTACCAGTAATAGTCGTGACATTAAAAGACGCTTGTTGATCGCACTATGTATCCTAATTGTGAATGCTCGCAGTGTTCTGTTATCCACGACAGTGATGATGTCATTCTTATTGCGCTAAACAACTATATTATATTATCAGCTAAGTCTTCTCTACTTTTATATACGCGCGATAACATTATTTAGAAGATATTTCATAGCTTAGTGTGTTTGTAAGATTATATTAAACTAAAATATAAAATATCTCGTAAACTATTCACTTTTTTTAAATATTTTACCATTATAATTATTTATTATTTTAGAATATTGTGTGTGTGTGTGTGTGTGTGTGTGTGTGTGTGTGCGTGCGTGTAGGCGTGTGTGTGTGTGTGCGCGTGTGTGTGTGTGTGAAATCGACTTATGTAAAAAAATATAAATACATATACATATATATAGTGGTTTTATTTTAAAAAATAAAATTGACCTTTATATGATTTATAATTTGACTTCTACATAAGTCAAGGTCAATGTCACTATCAAGTTTGATGTGACCGCTTTAACTTTTAAAACCTCAACCTCTAATGTCATCAATGATAGTTTCAGATCCACAATCGTCATTTGTGAGACTTTTGTCTCAAGATTTAAATTTTTTATACTGGTGCGTTCGTTAGTAAAATAAAATATAATGGACAATTTTCTATTAGTAGAAAAAAGACTTTTATTAAAATTTTTTAATTTTCTCGTCTTATTCGTATGAGATGTAATTAATAATCACTGTCTAATTTTTTATTAGAACTCATTAACTCAATTAAATATGATTATATGAAAAAATATGCATTAAAAACTTAGATTCATTTGAGAACTTTCTTAATTTTTCTATTTTATTCGTAAAATCAACACTACTTCAGAATCAAAGTACTATTTTATTATGTATACATATAGCATAAATTTTTATTTATTTTGAGTTACTTTTTAATATCATTATTTATGTAAGAAATTAAAACAATTTTATAAAAGAGTTTTTAATAAAATGTTTATAATTGTTTTTTTAAATTTTGAGTTTGTGCAATTTTTGGTATAATTATTTGTACACTTTTGTACAGGATGCATATATGCAATTTTTTGTTAAAATATTTTTATATTTAAGTTCACGCTCTTATAAATATTAAATATTTAAACAATCAGTAAAAAAGCCGCTAAAGAGCAATAAATCTGGATGTAATATGAAATATTTCGTGTTTATTAAAGACAGTCAAATTTTAATCATGAACAGTCAAAGTTCAAATTAATCATTTTTGATAATTAGTTTTGTAATTTAATATCTTAACATTATCAGTTAGAATGCATTTTGGAGAAAATGTCCAATAGCAAAGTTGTATGGTTTCAAGCGGGGAGTAAGATGATGACTTTGACTTTGACAAGTATTTTTTGAATTATACAGGTTTGAAGTTAACAAGTTTTTGACACAAAATGTAAAATATCTTGTAAAATGTAGTTTTCAGTAATCATAACCTTAATACTTTTGTGCGCGGAATAATGAGACCAATTAATTGGTTTAAAGAAAATACATTAGTACTTAATAAAAAAATGTTTTATTATAGTGTTTTGGAAAGCTCTCGAGATAAGCTATAAAAATATGCAATAAAATATAGGGGTCTTTCCTCAATGGTAAAAGTCGACCAAACTGGCAATCATTTATTATAGATAATTAGTTAAAATACAACGTTTTGGCTGTCATTGCAGCCCTTTTCAAGTAAATCAAAAGTAAATGCAAAATAAATTAATACAGTAAATCAAATTCACTGCATACCTCCGTAGTACTACCTTGGTAGTGACTAAGATTCTTGCTAACTGTTAACATCTATTTATTTCTTGGTTACTTCTGCCAATTTTACATTGTTCATTAAAACAATGGTGAATGTTGTTGGAGGTATGCAGTAAATTTGATTTACTGTATTAATTTATTTTGCATTTACTTTTGATTTACTTGAAAAGGGCTGCAATGACAGCCGAAACGTTGTATTTTAACTAATTATCTATAATAAATGATTGCCAGTTTGGTCGACTTTTACCATTGAAGAAAGATTTTTATTAATATTACTGGCGAACCTTAAGGATTATTATCTGAAAATATAGGGGGTTCCATTTACAAAAATTAGGTTGACCTTGAAATGATCTTGAAGGACATGGTCAAGGTCAAAGTCAAGGTCATTCATCTTACTCTCCGCTTGAAACCATACAACTTTGCTATTGGACATTTTCTCTAAAATGCATTCTAACTAAAGATATTAGGGGGGGTTCGATACTTTTCGATGACCCGGTATAAATACTTGGTTGAGTTCTATCTTTCCACAATGTACTTAGAGATGAAATGGTTCGGAACAATTAACATTGACAATTTCAAAATTTAATGTAAGTAGACACGTTTTTATTATATTTGTTTGAATGTAAATTATGATGGTCATCACCTTAACAAAGTTCCATTCTATAGAGGGGATCATAAATAATAAGGATCTCGAATAATTCCACGCTTTTCAACGATGGAATCAGAAGAGAATTCTTTCCTCCATATATATCCTAAGAAGTGAATGTGGTCAAAAATATTTTTCTGGATTGTATTTAAACATGGAAACATTTGACTATTGTCATAACGTTTAAATAAGTTAATTTTATCTATATTGTCATTACACAACACATTATCATTGTGTCTTAATGAATGTATTCTCACGGTATCATTTATTTCCGTATTAGCCAATATGTTAATTTACACTGAAGAAGACTGCGTACAGTCAAAACGTTTGTAATTTAAAATTTATTTTATTTTAATTTATAAGTAAATTAGAGAGATAGAACATTAAATATGTTTAATGATTGTACTTCTAAATTATAATTTTGATCGTAGTGTCAATTAAAATAATTGGATTATATTTATAACTTTTATGTGATCTTTTAAAATTAAAATAAATTAGTGAATTTTTAATAATTTTAAGCTCGTCAGTTGTCCTTTTTATACAATCTCAAATTTTACCATTGATATGAGCGATAATAATATTTACGTATTTTTTTATTAAAGGTTAACAATTTTATATTTTCATTATTTCTTATGTAATTTATATCACGTTGTATATAATTTCTAACTATCTTTGTCTTGTACATTATTAACACCGTAAGCATTAAACAAAATAGTCCTAAAGTCTCGACACCAGAGCAAATGTAATTTTTACACCGTTTGTTCGCATATTTTAAGTTTAATGTTTAGACTAATAACTAATTTCTATACTACAATTTGTTATATTATTTATTTTTTTTATATTTATATTGAGAAAGGTTGCTGACAGCCGAAACGTATACCAAATTTGACTGTCTTTAATAAACACGAAATATTTCAAAATAGTTTTATGTTAATTTTCAATAATTTAAAGAAGCAGTATATTTTGTGTCAATTAAAATAACACTATTTCATAAATTAAGAGACACGATAGTGTCTCGCGCCCAGTTCGCGGCATAGCCAAATAAAAAGAGCGAGGCACACTGTGTATCTTTACGCGAAGCGGAGACTTGAGTCTGTTATAAATTTCGAATCCTCAATAACGGCTGAAGCAATCGAGTTTATGCTAGATTTAATCGATAGATTGAGTTTGATTTATATAATAAAAGTGTCTTTATTTTTTCTCTACGTGCTTTGTAAGCGGAAATATTTATATGCAAAGTCTAAATATGAAAAATTTCTTTTAAGAAACGTCCCCGTCATCGTCATTATCGTCCACGCACACATAGTAGTAGCGTGCTATACGTATTCACACGTATACAACACATGCGCACACATATATCACATGTACACAACACATGCAATAGATATGTAGTAGTAGTCTTGTACGACTCTCACGTTCCACAACAGATGGCATTAGTGCTCTGCGATCTTGACAACGTGAGGAGTTATGTACCTAATACACGTTGACGGCGGGGTTATGTACTTGATTTGATTTCTTGACGTGTATGTACACACATAACAGGTACGTGTTTTAATATTTATTTATAATATATTATATTTTTTCATATAATAATATCTATTTTCTTGTTACGCAAGTATTCTATTATTTTTTTCATAAGATTAACAATTATATTCTTATAAAAAAATAATAGAATGATTGCGTAACAAGTAAATGGATTATATTATTATTATTAAAAAAATATAGTATATTACATATTATATAGTATTGCATATCACATGTATTTAAGTAAGTATCTAAATGCATATTTATATTTTGATATTTGCTAATACTTTCTTCGTACGTTACCATTTTAAATTATTTCTTTTATAATAATAACTACTTTCTTGCTACACTTTCTTTTTTTATAAATACATATTTATTGATGTAAAATAAGAAAGCGATCTTTACCAATAATAATGACTTATATATTTATGAAAGATGTAGTACGATGGTAGCGTTGCAGAACATTATTATGAAAGAAATAGTACAAAATGATAACGTAACATAATAAAAGTAACAAATATCAAAAAGTTGCAAATATCATTATATAAATATATATTTATGAAAGAATATGTTTGTGATATACTAAATATGTGATATGCAATACTGTACATATAAGTGATTATAGTATTATGAAAATATTTTTTCATATAATAATATCTATTTTCTTGTTACGCAATCATCCTATTATTTTTTCATAAGATAACAATTATATTTTTATGAAAAAATAATAGGATGATTGCGTAACAAGAAAATAGATTATAATAGTGTTTTATATATATATTACCTTTTTTTAAAGGTAAGTTTTTAGAAATTATATCATTCATTTTTGTATATAATCAAACTAATTCTCATTTGAAAAACAATATTATTATGAAAAAAGATATAGTATATGACATAATATTTACTTTTGTTAGCAATATATAAAGTTTTAAATACAGATATAAATATATATATATATATATATATATATATATATATTGGCGGATAACTGGATGAACGCGATGATGACCGAATTTAAAAACATTCTTGCACAACATACCTGGAAATTGGTCGAACGACTAAACGATCGAACTGTAATTGGTTGTCGCTTGGTACTAACCACGAAATTGAAGCCGGATAGAACATTGAACCGGCGGAAGGCTCGACTTGTTACTCGTGGGTCTTTGCAACAACCAGGCATTGACTTTATGCAGACATACGTGCCGGTAGCGAGATTGGAATCTATGCGATTGATGATGGCACTGGTCGTACGTCATAGGATGAGGATTCATCAACTAGATATTGTAACTGCATATCTAAATGGCTCTCTGGACAAAGAAGTGTTTATGGAAAAACCAGAAGCACTTGAGAAGATTTTTTCGGAGATAGTTCGGCGGATGGCGAGAACAGTGCTTCCGGAACCAAAGCGGCAAAGATGTTACACGACGCTCGAGACGAAAACAAAGTTTGTCTCTTGAAGAAGGAGCTTTACGGCCTCAAACAAGCTGGACGCCAATGGCACACCAATGGAGATTGGATGCTGTCATCCGGAATCAAGGATTAACTCTTACCAACGCCGATCCGTGTTTATACAATCTGAGACGTGGCGAAACAAGATTGATTGTATTAATTTATGTTGACGATATTTTGATATGTTCACAGGATGAAACATGGATCAAAAAATTCTGTCACGGCCTAGCCAAAGAGTTTGATGTTAAGGAACTTGGCCTTGCACGATATTGCGTAGGGATTTAGATTGACCAGGAGAAAGGCATGATTTTGCTCAACCAGCAAGGATACATTCAGGAAATCATTAAGCGTTTTAATATGAAGCTTTGCAATCCGATATCCACGCCTGGAGAAGTTAAAGCACGAGTGGCAGATAAAATAAAAACTCATACGAGTAAGGAGAGTAAGGATTCGACTCTGCCTTATCGTTAGCTTGTCGGGGCTTTGATGTTGATGTATTTGGCCATTGCTATGCGGCCAGATATTGCGCATATTATCTTGCGCAATTTAATAAATGCTTTACGCAAGAACAATGGGGGATTGCAAAACGCGTATTGCGCTACCTACAAGGCACCTCTAATTTTGGTCTATGTTTTAGAAAATCTAACAATGGACTGATCGGATATTGGAATGCAGACTGAGGTAATTGCACGATTGACAGGAGGTCATACACCGGCTACTCTTTTATTTTGAGTGGAGCAACTGTGAGCTGGAAGACCCAAAAACAACGGACAGTTGCCCTGTCGTCGACCGAGGCCGAATATATGGCACTTGCGGAGGCAGCAAAAGAAGCCGCCTACCTACTACACGAACTCGGAGATCCGGGACTTAAAAGAATTACAATTTACTGCGATAACCGTGGCGCACAAATTTTGACGGAGAATCCGGTTTACCATGCTCGGATGAAGCATATAGACATTTGACATCATTATATTTGACAATCTGTTAAAGACGGGATCTTTGCATTAAAGTCGATACCGACGGCTGATTGTGAGATGGTAGCCGACGTTTTTACAAAAACTTTACCAAAACCAAAACACTATCTATGTGTAGAGTCATTAGGATTAAGAAGGATATGATGTGTATGCATGATGAGATTTTGTGATTTTCGATCGCGCTTGGATCGAGTAGGGCGTGTTGAGATTTGCATCTCTCATTATTGCATTACACTCTATTATTGTTCCTATTATTATATTGCATCATATTATACATTATATATTATTCGATCTTCGCGCGTTTTAGGCACAATTTGTGTTTACTCGATTGTCCGTGCTGACGCGTCTTTTGGTTTTCCCCGTCGTGACTCTCGATTAAACGTTTCACTGCTCCGAGAGCCGTCGCAACATAAACACGTATCAGAAACTGACTGAATAAAAGGTTTTGTTAACTATAATCGGACTATTGTTTAATTCTGAAACCAATCTCGTGCTTTTCTTTATCCTGCGCCAACAGAATCTTACTACAAAAGTAATGATATAAAAAAAATTGCGCTCAGTGAAAGTAGAAGCTTGTATCAGTAGAAAATGAAAATTGCAAACATATATAAAGTCGTATAATGAACTAGTAAATTAATATAATAGTAAATTAATATAAAATAAAAAAAATAAAATTTTAGTTAAAAAAATTTGGCGCGCTGCTAAATAATATCCTAATAATATTAAAATTAAATTATTTGTTACTTTAAAACTTAATGCAGTTAAAATATATTTTGTAGTTAAATTAATTTATGTAACTTTAAGGTGCATTGTAATTTTGAAACTTAGTAGCGCGCTCAGTTTTTTTAACTAAAATTTTATTTTTTTTATTTTATATTAATTTACTATTATATTAATTTACTAGTTTATTATACGACTTTATATATGTTTGCAATTTTAATTTTCCACTGGTATAAGTTTCTACTTTCACTGGGCGCCCAGTGAAAAAATTATTATATTAGATATTATTTATATGTGTTGCTAAACCTGTATTACTGTCATGCCTCGGGTCAGGCACAAGGAGTCGCGCCAAATTTGGATAGAAATCCGGGGCGGCAGGAATAGGCTCGGAATTGATGTATTTAATTACGTCACTTTGCACTTTTATTAAAGAACCTTAATTTTTAATTGAACACTTGTTGTTGGTTTATTTTAGCAATGTTATACGTAATAATGTAAGTTACTTAAGATAGTCTCGCAATAGCGATAACACGTATATATTTATTTAATCCGCGAACTACGTGTGTGACTCTAGCGTTCTTGATAAGCGACTGCCTCTGTGACTGCGACTACTCGGTTTATATAGTATCGCTTTTTGGAAGGTTCCTTGATCGGAAGGGGTGCCTGGCAACGGACTCTCTCGATCGAGAACCTAGATGCAAGCAAAGTAAATTTAAAGTCCTTCTGCTTTGCTTACACTTTAGGCAATTTCGGTTCCGTGTATATCTCGTAGCCGAAGCGTTGGCCGAATTCCGACGGGTTAGCGCTCTCATCTAAGCAAAACTAAAATTGTCGATAATTACCGAAAATTTTGATTTCACTATTATCGGCAGTTTCCATATATTAAAAATTTACATGCATGTCAAAAGAAACAACTTTATTGTGTTCAACATATTATATTTTTTAGACAACATAATATATTTTTACTGTTGAATCATCTCGCACACGCGTTTTTATCTAAGCGTGTCAATGACAGTAAAACATACATACATAATTGTGTCTATCTTTATCACATACAATAGTTTGGACACAATAATATTATATATATGTGTTCAAAAAGTATCGCGAATTTTGAATTTCCGCGGGTTACGTATATTCGATTTTCGATTTTTTTGTGGCGTTATGTTGGTACTCATGTTTCTCATTTATGCCGACAAGTACGGCCATTTTGAATGTTCAGTTAATTTTTGACAGCTGCTTTGCTTGCACGTGTTTTGGCTCGTCTTCGATTTTTGCCTATTCCAAAAAATGGATCAAAGAATCTGTATCAAATTTTGTGTGAAAAACAAAATTAAGTGCGCGGACGCATTCCGAATGTTGACTGTGGCATATGGTAAAGCTACCTTGGACCGAAGCAACGTTTATCGGTGGTACAAAATGTTTTCCGAGGGCCGAGAAGATGTGAACGACGAAGAGCGTGCCGGACGCCCGAGCACGTCAACCACAGACGAAAACATTGATGAAGTGAAGAAAATAGTATTGGTCAATCGTCGAATCACCGTTAGAGAAGTTGCTGAGGACCTAAACATATCGATTGGCTCGTGCCATTCGATTTTTACCAATGATTTGGGCATGACACGGGTCGCCGCGAAATTCGTACCAAAATTGCTCAATTTCGACCAAAAACAGCATCGCATTAACAACACACTAATAATGCCGCAGCCACCGTATTCCCCAGATCTGGCCCTCTGTGACTTTTTCTTGTTCCCGAAACTGAAGAGGCCCATGAAAGGACGACGCTACGCTACGATTGAGGAGATAAAGACGGCATCGAAGGAGGAGCTGAACAAGATCACAAAAAATGATTTTTTGAAGTGCTTCGAGGATTGGAAAAAACGTTGGCACAAGTGTATAATATCTGGTGGGGATTACTTTGAAGGGGACAAAATAGATATTCATGAATAAATAAATAATTTTTGAAAAAACACAAAATTCGCGATACTTTTTGAACACACCTCGTATATATTTGTTTTTTGCTTATATATTTACATGCAATTTTTATATATATAATATATATATATATATATATATATATATCATATATATAAGAATTGCATGTAAATATATAAGCAAAAAAACAAATATATATATATAATATTATTGTGTCCAAACTATGTTAGAGCACTCAATAAATATATTTATATACACACATGTGAATGCTCAGTAAATATATTCATACACACATGTGAATGATAAGTAATTATATTCATACACACATGTGAATGATATATATATATATATATATAAACAAAATTTAAAAAAAGGTTAATATTGTAGGCCAACTAAACGAGCAATTAAATAAGATCTATAGATTTATTAATAATTAAATAATTAAATTCTCATTCCGTTTGAGAAACAATATACAGCGTAAACGTTTCGACTGCACTACAGTCTTTTTCAATACATAAAAATCAAATATTAAAATACAAAGTTAAATATTAAAATACAAAGTTGGTTAAACATTAAAATACAAAGTTAAACGATTCTTCGCTGATGACCAATAGATGAGTAAACCGATTGGTCCGAGATTCCAAGTTTTGCGACATTTAATCATGCTGTGGATATTTTACGCGAATTAAATTAATATCAGATAAAATTAAAGAATCTTTCAACTTACATTATCGTTTTAACAAGTTCTTCTTCTCGACATTTCAAGTGTGTGTTGCGAAGTCTGAATAACAAATGTCAAGGTAGAGAGTGT
The DNA here is from genome assembly GCF_048542155.1 of Nylanderia fulva. Classification (NCBI taxonomy): domain Eukaryota; kingdom Metazoa; phylum Arthropoda; class Insecta; order Hymenoptera; family Formicidae; genus Nylanderia; species Nylanderia fulva. The sequence continues at coordinate 36,556 of NW_028190557.1, forward strand.
GATGTATTTATTTATTACCAATGTTTTTTTTAAACTATGATTCAGCTAATTTTTTAAGTATGTCAAAATAGCTACTGTCTACCAATTCGGTGTCTCTGTTTAAATTAATTCCATTTTTCTGTTCTTTAATGTGGATTATAGAGTCATACACTAAGATTCCCAAAAATGATTTCATAAGTATGATGAAATTTATATTAACTTCTACATTTTTTACTTTCAATAACATAACTTATAAACAAGTTTATGAGACTTCTATGGGCTCCCCACTTTCTCCGATCATTGCCGATTAGTCATGCAGGACTTGGAAACATTGGTAATTAGTAATTTAAATTGCGAACTGACTTTTTATTTCCGTTTCGTAGATGACATTATTTTATGCACTTCCGTTGACAATATTACATATGTTTTGAACGAATTCAACAATTATAACGATAGACTAAAATTTACATTAGAAAAAGAGGATAATCGGTGTATAAGCTTTTTAGACATAATGATCAAAGTAATAGATAACAAAATTTATTTAGATTGGTATCACAAAAAGACATTCTCAGGTAGATTACTCTCATTTTTTTCAAATCATCCGACTTGTCATAAAATAGAAACAATTTATAGCTTGGTAGATAGAGCTATATTGCTATCACATTCTCAATTTCACAAAAAAAATATAGAGAAAACTATTAATATTTTGCTATCCAATGGTTATCCTCTTGACCTAATTTTCATAGAAATAAAACGCAGATTGAAAAATCTTTCAACGAAAAAATTTAACAAGTCTAACAACAACAATATAATAGATACACAAGAAATAACACAAATACGAACATTAAATATTTTGTCATACCATATATAGAATCAATTTCTGATAAAGTCGCTTCAGCAATAAGAAGACCTGACGTAGTGGTAGGATATCGTTGCATTAAAAAATTGAATGACTTCATAAGAGTCCAAAAAGACAGAAATGATTGTCCCACGAACTCTAATGTTATTTATAGATTAAATTGCAATGATTGTGACGCCACATATGTCGGACAGACAAAAAGACAGTTAGGAACGAGACTTAAAGAACATAAAAATAATATTAAATTAGACTCTGCTGAACATTCGGTTGTCACGGAACACATTCTAAATGAACAGCATACATTTGACTGGGATAACACTAAGATTATGGATCATGAAAAGAATTACCATAAAAGGCTAATATCTGAAATGATCCACATTAAAGAACAGAAAAATGGAATTAATTTAAACAGAGACACCGAATTGCTAGACAGTAGCTATTTTGACATACTTAAAAAATTAGCTGAATCATAGTTTAAAAAAAACATTGGTAATAAATAAATACATCACACTCTCTACCTTGACATTTGTTATTCAGACTTCGCAACACATACTTGAAATGTCGAGAAGAAGAACTTGTTAAAACGATAATGTAAGTTGAAAGATTCTTTAATTTTATCTGATATTAATTTAATTCGCGTAAAATATCCACAGCATGATTAAATGTCGCAAAACTTGGAATCTCAGACCAATCGACTTACTCATCTATTGGTCATCAGCGAAGAATCGTTTAACTTTGTATTTTAATGTTTAACCAACTTTGTATTTTAATATTTAACTTTGTATTTTAATATTTGATTTTTATGTATTGAAAAAGACTGTAGTGCAGTCGAAACGTTTACGCTGTATATTGTTTCTCAAACGGAATGAGAATTTAATTATTTAATTATTAATAAATCTATAGATCTTATTTAATTGCTCGTTTAGTTGGCCTACAATATTAACCTTTTTTTAAATTTTGTTTATATATATATATATATATATACAGGGTGATTCAAAACAATCGTTTGTCCTTAAAATGTCGTATTCCTGACTCAATTCTAAGACGATTTTTCCTTTGCCAAAATTTTATCCGAAGCTTAGTTTTTGAAATATAAAAAGAAATAGTTAGCGAATTACAGCACGAGTCCGGGCGGTAATCAGGAGCGGCGCACCACATTATCCGACGCGGGCGATTACGTGGGCGCTCGAAGCGATCAGCTGTTTGTTACATGCGGCGTTTTGTGTGTGTGTGTGTGCGTGTGTGTGTACGCGTATACACTCTCTCTCTCTCTCTCTCACTGATTCTTACCTTGTAGATATGTTTGATGTCCTTTGACGAATAATTGTTGCCTGACTGGATACAATCCGATATTGACACACTGTGACACACTGCATAATGAAATCATTTTTTTGTAATAAATTCTATTGACACTTTGACTCACGCACTTGATTAAAAATTATTGTAATAAATAACTGATTACAAATTACAACACATAATCACAATCTGAGAGAATTTTCTCTTAGAATTTGCCCTGAAAATTGTGGTAATCGTAGGATAATATTGTATGGAAAAAATTTTATTAGAATTCCTCTAATTAATATTTATCACATTCAAAATAATAATATCTATCACAATAAAATATGAAACATGTTTTATTAATTTTACTAAACCGTAAAGTAAAATTAATGAAATATATTTTATATTTTATTGTGATAAATATTATTATTTTGAATGTGATAATTATTAATCAGAGAAATTCTAATAAAATTCTTTCCATACCATATTCTCTTACAATTACCATAACTTTTAGGGTAAATTCTAAGAGAAAATTCTTTCAGTGTTTTGATTAATTATTAAAAATTACTTGTAAAAACGCGCGGCGCGCACAGCACACGTTACTCAATGCGGACGGCAATAGTTTACACGGCAAGGACACGACAATCATAATCACAATCTAAGAGAATTTTCTCTTAGAATTTACCTAGAAAATTATGGTAATCGTAGGACATTATGATGTGGAAAGAATTTTATTAGAATTTCTCTACTATTTATCATATTAAAAATAATAATATGTATCACAAGAAAATATAAAATATGTTTGATTAATTTTACTATACAGTTTAGTAAAATTAATCACACATATTTATATTTTATTGTGATAGATATTATTTTTAATGTGATAAATATTAATCAGAGAAATTTTAATAAAATTCTTTTTATACCGTATTGTCTCACAATTACCATAACTTTTAGGGTAAATTTTAAGAGAAAATTCTCTCAGTGTACCAATTAATTATTAAAAATTACTTGTAAAAAGGCACACGTTACTCGATGCGGACGACAATTGTTTACACGGCAAGGACACGACAACAGACTGCGGCGACGGACGACGCGACGCGTCGCGACGCTTCGCGACACGTCTAGACGATAACAATCACGCGGCATTGCCGAACATGTGATTGACGCGAGACATGTATTAAATCGTATAATAATTATGTTATTAAAAAAGGCATATTATAACGTATTATAATTTTTTACGTTATAATACATTTTTTTAATGACTTAACATTATCCGCCCGTTTTGCCCTTTTTTTTAAGCGAGACGTGAGAAAAATGATTATGTTTTGCGAACAAGATGTTCCATGTATAAATGTATTAGTCGCTCTGAAAAGAGCGGATTGACTTTGGTCGCTCTGAAAAGAGCGGATTGACTTTGGTCGCTCTGAAAAGAGCGGATTGACTTTGGTCGCTCTGAAAAAAGCGGATTAACTTTGGTCGCTCTGAAAAGAGCGGATTAATTTATAATAGGTGCTCAAAATGACCACCATCCATTCTTATGCAAGCTCTCATAAGTTTCAATAAATTTAATTGGACGTTCTCCATTACTTCCTCTTCGATATTCCAAATTACATATCGCAATCTGGTTTCTAAGTCGTCGACGTCCTCGGGAAGCGTTTTGTATATTGATTCCTTACAGTATCCCCATAAAAAGAAATCAAGAGGATTAAGGTCTGGGGATCTTGCGGGCCAACGTATCGGGCCATACCGACCCATCCAACGTCCAGAAAACTGCTTGTTCAAGTAGTTTGTTACAATCCTGGCGTTGTGTGGTCCAGCACCGTCTTGTTGAAAGAACATTTTATTTCTTTCAAATAGTGGCACTTCTTTTAAAAAATCGGGCAGATTTTCTTTCAAAAGTTCCACGTACGTCTGGCCAGTTAGAATATCTGGTAGAATAACGGGCCCAAGTATTTGGGTACCCATTATTCCAGCCCAGATATTTATTTTCCAACGTACTTGAAAATTTTCTGAAAAAAGTAAATCGTTTCCCGAAGACATTTCCCGAGGACGTCGACGACTTAGAAACCAGATTACGATATGTAATTTGAAATATCGAAGAGGAAGTAATGGAGAACGTCCAATTAAATTTATTTAAACGCATGAGAGCTTGCATAAGGATGGATGGTGGTCATTTTGAGCACCTATTATAAATTAATCCGCTCTTTTCAGAGCGACGAAAGTTAATCCGCTCTTTTCAGAGCGACCAAAGTCAATCCGCTCTTTTCAGAGCGACCAAAGTCAATCCGCTCTTTTCAGAGCGACCAAAGTCAATCCGCTCTTTTCAGAGCGACCAATACATTTATACATGGAACATCTTGTTCGCAAAACATAATCATTTTTCTCACGTCTCGCTTAAAAAGAAAGGGCAAAACGGGCGGATAATGTTAAGTCATTAAAAAAAATGTATTATAACGTAAAAAATTATAATACGTTATAATATGCCTTTTTTAATAACATAATTATTATACGTTTTAATACATGTCTCGCGTCAATCACATGTTCGGCAACGCCGCGTGATTGTTATCGTCTAGACGTGTCGCGAAGCGTCGCGACACGTCGCGTCGTCCGTCGCCGCAGTCTGTTGTCGTGTCCTTGCCGTGTAAACAATTGTCGTCCGCATCGAGTAACGTGTGCCTTTTTACAAGTAATTTTTAAAAATTAATTGGTACACTGAGAGAATTTTCTCTTAAAATTTACCCTAAAAGTTATGGTAATTGTGAGACAATACGGTATAAAAAGAATTTTATTAAAATTTCTCTGATTAATATTTATCACATTAAAAATAATATCTATCACAATAAAATATAAAATATGTGTGATTAATTTTACTAAACTGTATAGTAAAATTAATCAAACATATTTTATATTTACTTGTGATACATATTATTATTTTTAATATGATAAATAGTAGAGAAATTCTAATAAAATTCTTTCCACATCATAATGTCCTACGATTACCATAATTTTCTAGGTAAATTCTAAGAGAAAATTCTCTTAGATTGTGATTATGATTGTCGTGTCCTTGCCGTGTAAACTATTGCCGTCCGCATCGAGTAACGTGTGCTGTGCGCGCCGCGCGTTTTTACAAGTAATTTTTAATAATTAATCAAAACACTGAGAGAATTTTCTCTTAGAATTTACCCTAAAAGTTATGGTAATTGTAAGAGAATATGGTATGGAAAGAATTTTATTAGAATTTCTCTGATTAATAATTATCACATTCAAAATAATAATTAAAGCCACAATCTCCACTTGATTCCTCTCGACCAATAGAGCCAAACGCGATGTTATTGCGACAATTATGAAGGAAAGAACATTTTTGGAAAGGAATTCGAATCCTATGGTTGGGATCTCAAAAATTCCCCCTGTTCCTTCTCTTAACATCCCCTGTAAAGAAATAGGCGAGAAAAATATTGGTCCGAAAGTCGGCTGAATCAGGACTCGAACCCGAGACCTTCCGCTTGCCGGGCGACTGCTCTTCCAACTGAGCTTATTCGTAAGTGTCTGAATAGCTCAGTTGGAAGAGCAGTCGCCCGGCAAGCAGAAGGTCTCGGGTTCGAGTCCCGATTCAGCCGACTTTCGGACCAATATTTTTCTCGCCTATTTCTTTACAGGGGATGTTAAGAGAAGGAACAGGGGGAATTTTTGAGATCCCAACCATAGGATTCGAATTCCTTTCCAAAAATGTTCTTTCCTTCATAATTGTCGCAATAACATCGCGTTTGGCTCTATTGGTCGAGAGGAATCAAGTGGAGATTGTGGCTTTAAAAATTAAAAGAGCTGACTAAATAATTATTCGCAAAATAATAATATTTATCACAATAAAATATAAAATATATTTCATTAATTTTACTTTACGGTTTAGTAAAATTAATAAAACATGTTTCATATTTTATTGTGATAGATATTATTATTTTGAATGTGATAAATATTAATTAGAGGAATTCTAATAAAATTTTTTCCATACAATATTATCCTACGATTACCACAATTTTCAGGGCAAATTCTAAGAGAAAATTCTCTCAGATTGTGATTATGTGTTGTAATTTGTAATCAGTTATTTATTACAATAATTTTTAATCAAGTGCGTGAGTCAAAGTGTCAATAGAATTTATTACAAAAAAATGATTTCATCATGCAGTGTGTCACAGTGTGTCAATATCGGATTGTATCCAGTCAGGCAACAATTATTCGTCAAAGGACATCAAACATCTCTACAAGGTAAGAATCAGTGAGAGAGAGAGAGAGAGAGAGTGTGTGTGTGTGTGTGTGTATACGCGTACACACACACGCACACACACACAAAACGCCGCGTGTAACAAACAGCTGATCGCTTCGAGCGCCCACGTAATCGCCCGCGTCGGATAATGTGGTGCGCCGCTCCTGATTACCGCCCGTACTCGTGCTGTAATTCGCTAACTATTTCTTTTTATATTTCAAAAACTAAGCTTCGGATAAAATTTTGGCAAAGGAAAAATCGTCTTAGAATTGAGTCAGGAATACGACATTTTAAGGACAAACGGTTGTTTTGAATCACCCTGTATATATATATATATCATTCACATGTGTGTATGAATATAATTACTTATCATTTACATGTATGTGTATAAATATATTTACTGAGCATTCACATGTGTGTATATAAATATATTTATTGAGTGCTCTAAATAAAACGTTACAATTTTTTATTTCTAAAAGTATAATTTTTAGAAAATAATGCTGCAAATAAAAGTTTCAGTATTTCAACAGAGATACTACAACTTTTATTTGCAGCATTATTTTCTAAAAATTATACTTTTAGAAATAAAAAATTGTAACGTTTTATTTAGAACACTCAGTAAATATATTTATACACACATGTGAATGCTCAGTAAATATATTCATACACACACATGTAAATGATAGTTAATTATATTGATAATTATATGTAACTTGATAATGAAAAAAATATTATATAATATTCTTTTAAACATCGAGGATAAAATGAGCCCCTCCATCGCCCATTCCCGTGAGAACGCCACAAAATGTTTTTTTTTTCGTCTCTCCGATTATAGCAAACAAGACATTTGCATTAAGGCGTCTTTTTGCAACGATATGTATTGGAATATAACAAATTATTGATTTGATGAATTTTTATTATTTAGGAAAAGCGACACTTTTTGAATACTAACTTTAGAATCCATCGTATCTGAGAATAATTTCACCGATTTTTGAAAATCGATTGATTCATTGCTAGTATTCTTATATGTGCTATTCCTAGAGCCATTTTCCTCTTGGCCTTCGGTTTTAGTTTTTATGAGTTTCCAATTTTTAAATTGGCACTCTATTTCTTTCATATGATTATTGAATAATCTTTGAAGTTTATTCCACATATGAGAAGAGTCGACAATGCGACGCCCTTGAGCGCATGCTTTCCTGGATACGATTTATATCCAGAGAGCTATTCTTCAGATAACAAAATGATTGTTATCTTCGCAAAGTTCGACATTTTTACTACACGTACCTGTATTTGAATTTGGCTCCAGGCATTGCATTGTAGGTAGTAACGATTGGATACTAACTTTAATAACCAAAACGCATATGCAAATCGTTCTGGGAAAAGATATTTTTAAAAGCAACTAGCAGACGAATATATCGTCTCTGGTATAAAATATCTTTGTTTAAATAACCAGAACGCACATGCAAATCGTTCTGAGAGAAGATATTTTTAGAAGCAATTAGCAGACGAATATATCGTCTCTGGTATAAAATATCTTTGTTTAAATAACCAGAACGCACATGCAAATCGTTCTGAGAGAAGATATTTTTAGAAGCAATTAGCAGACGAATATATCGTCTCTGGTATAAAATATATTTTTTTAATAATCAGAACGCACATGCAAATCGTTCTGAAAGAATATATTTTAGAAACAATTAGCAGGCAAATATATCGTCTCTGATATAAAATATCTTTTTTCACAGCGTACATGCAAATCGTTCTGGGAGAAGATATTTTAGAAGCAACTAGCAGACGAATGGATCGTCTTTGGTATGAAATATCTTTTTTTGTTACTACTGCAATTTTATAACTATTATTACTACTATTGTACTATTGTAACTACTATTTATTACTACTATAATATTTTTATTACTAATAACTATTTAAAATAAGCAAATGACTGCTTTATTTTTTAGAAATTATTATTTTTCGAAATTATATATATATATATTGTATATATATATATTTATTTATTTATGTATAAAAATTTTATAAAAATTGAACCCCATAAATGTTGAATAAAAATGAAAGGGGTATCATTAGAATATCGCAAAAAATTTATAGCTGGAGAAAACCTTGAAAATTTCAAAATTATGTTTATTTTTAAATGATCTCAAGAATACAAATATAAGTTTCACTGTAGACATCAGTTGCAGGACACCCTATACATACATACATTTATATATACATATATAGAATATATATGTCTACAGTGAAACTTATATTTGTATTCTTGAGATCATTTAAAAATAAACATGATTTTGAAATTTTCAAGGTTTTCTCCAGCTATAAATTTTTTGCGATATTCTAATATATATATATATATATATATATATATATATATATATATATATATTGCGATCGTCTCTCCGTCCTCTCTCGTCAAAAGAGAGAGAGTGCGAGAGAGACTGCTGCGCAACCTCGTCGTGCCGCTCTCTGTTCTCACAATCGTCACTCGGTATCGTAATTTTTGGGCGCCAGGTACGGACAGGCCGCACCACTCATTAATATCGCGACAACTAATTAGCGGACACGACGGCTCAACCTCGGAAGCTCGGTATCAACAGGGGGTAGAGTGTCGTGGTTCTTTCTGTAAGGAGAGTCGGAATCGCCGTCTCGGAGAGAGAGAGGAAATATCGACGTAAACTACAATCAGATCTAAGATAAAATGAGAATAGTATATTTTCAGTGGATAATATATATAAGAACAAGGCGTTGATATTACATAATCATCGAGCGCGGAGGAGGTCGCTGTGTTTTCTTTAAATATCTAATTAGGGTTACTCTCCTCCTTCCGTGGTCGTCTCGGAATTGCAAACGCCGTACATTAATTCAGCGACAATTATTCTCAAACGACGACCAACTCGAGTGGGAAGGCTTCCGAAACTTATTTCGCTCGCTCGTGCATGACGTAACGGGGGTCCCTAAGGTGCAAAAGCTTCAATACTTAATGGGGTGCCTGATCGGTAAAGCCGCGGAAGTCGTGGCCGGTGTACCCTTAACGGACGGAGCCTATGACGGGGCATGGGGGGACTTGATGATGCGCTACGATAACCCTCGCGTTCTTCTTTGCGCTCACATGCGACATCTAATTTCGTGCCCGGCCGCTGTCAAGTCCTCGGCTACCGAAATTAAACGCCTGCTGGGCGTGCTTAACCAAACCCGGCGAGCGTTAGACTCTCTGGGGCGACCGGTCGAACATTGGGACAACTGATTCGTCCATCTTCTCGTAGGCAAGTTAGATGCCACAACGCGGATGCACTGAGAGACGTCGCTGCTGGACTCCCGCGATTTTCCAACTTTCCAGCAATTACAGGCCTACCTGGAGAACCGAGTGCGCGCTTTGGAGGCTGCGAGGGTGGATGTCCCCCTCCCGCGGGGAGGACCAGGGGCGAGTGCAAAGTCTTCGACTAAACCCACGCGCGTGGCATGCAACACGGTCGTGACCGCGAAACCTAAGGCAAAAAACTGTGCTCTTTGCCAGGGCTCGCACGCGCTGACGTTCTGCCCTAAATATAAGGCGTTGCCTGTCGCTCAGCGCGCAAAACAGGTAAGAAAATTGGAAGCGTGCCGGAACTGCGTCAAACCCGGCCATCAGGCGGACTCCTGTCCGGGCAGCGGTCGCTGCTTTGGTGTGTGGCGCAAGCCACCATACAACCTTGCACGGACTCTCTTTTAGGCAAGGAGAAGGTGATTCCAAGGGGAGGAACCAGCCGGAGAATCCGGCCGCGGCGGACGCTACGATCCTGAATGCGAGTGTGACCCCTCCCGCGGCCCTGGAAAGGAAAACCGTACTACTGGCGACGGCACGGGTCCTGCTGGAGGGACCATCCGAACGGCGGCTAACGGTACGAGCCCTGCTCGATTCGGAAGCAGCGGTCTCTTTCGTCACCGAAAGAGTAGCGCAATTCTTGCGCGTTGACCGCCGCCGCGTCAACGTTCCGGTGTCCGGCCTACAGGGTAAGCATATGGCCGACGCTACTACCGCCGCAAGGCTCGTAATTAGATTTCCGACGGACGTAACGTTTCGGCTCAAAACGGAAGCGTTTGTGCTCCGACGACTGGCGAACTTGATGCCCCCTGAGCGCCTTGTCACGCAGCCATGGCGGCACTTAGAGGGTCTTCCGCTGGCGGACCCTGACTACGCGACGCCGGCTACGGTAGACGTCATACTGGACGCCAACATCTACGGCAAGGTGAAGCGGCCAGCCGTCCGCTGCGGCGAGCCGGGATCCCCTGAAGCGCATCTTACCGCTTTCGGCTGGGTCCTGACAGGCGAGATGGCCATCGAGGAGACAGTTCCGGTCGCAACGTGTGCGGTGACTGTGCTACTGACTCAGCCTGCTGACGAGCTGTCGGCGACCCTTAGGCGTCTGTGGGAGCTCGAGGAGGTTGCCGCTAAGCGCGTTCCGACTCCGGACGAGGACCGGGCGGAGGAACATTTCCAGAAAACGCACTTCCGGGACGCGACCGGAAGATACGTCGTGCGACTGCCTTGCAACTTGGATCGGTTCGGTCAGCTGAGCGAGTCGCACTCGGCAGCGCTGTCCATGCTGCTCGGCTCGGATCGGCGTCTGGCAAGGAAGCCCGAGCTGAAAAAACGCTACACCGACTTCATGGTGGAGTAGCTCGCGCTGGAACACATGAATCCTGTGCCGGCTGGTGCTTCCCGTCCGTCGGTGTCCTACTATCTGCCACACCACGCGGTCTTCAAGGCTGACGATCCCTCGGGAAAAATACGCGTGGTCTTTAACGCGTCTTTCCGAACTTCCTCCGATCATTCACTAAATGACTGTCTGTTGCCAGGTCCACGGTTGCAGTCTGACTTGTGGATCATACTGACCCGATGGCGAAAATTCCTAGTCGGATTCATGGCCGACATTGTTAAAATGAAATCTTTTGTACTCGGCTCAAATTATTGTATTACAATAAAAATGAAATATCGACGGCAATCGGAGCCTGTGCAGATGTCATGCACAAAAATTAATAAACAGAAATGAGATCTCACATAAAGCTCATTTATTCAATTCTAAACGTTTTGTTAAAATGTTCCGGCAGATCCGGGTGAATCCAGAGGACGTGGATCTGCAGAGAATTCTCTGGCGTGCTAGTCCTGCGGAGAGCGTTCGGGAGTTCCGTTCCAGACGGTGACTTACGGGACGACCTCTGCCCCCTTTTTGGCTATACGCACGCTGACGCAGTTGGCTCGGGACGAGGCTAGGCGTTTTCCGCTGGGAGCGACGGCCCTGTTGCAACATTTCTATGTTGACATCCTGGCGGGTGGAGATGAACCGACTGCGGCTCGGGAGGTTCAGCTGCAATTAGTAGCACTGCTTTAGACTGGAGGTTTGCGCTGGGCAAGTGGGCGGCGAATGCGCGGGAGCTCCTCCCGCAGACGTCACCGGAGGAGACGCCGCTCCCGGCTTTCAAGGATGTGAGCGCTCTGAGGATAATATGGCGCCCGGACGAAGATGCGTTGTCGATCAGGGTGGCGGCGTTCCCGCAGCACGAGGCGATCACGAAGCGAGCGGTCCTGTCTAAGGCGGCTCGACTCTTCGACCCGCTGGGCTGAGTCGCTCCGGTCCTGATCTATGCTAGGATCTTCCTGCAAGACCTGTGGCTTGCGGGATACGGCTGGGACGACCCCCTTCCACCGGAGCTGACGGAGGCCTGGGGTCTCTTCCGCGCGTCACTGCCCGGGCTGGCGGCCTTGCAAATACCTCGCTGGCTGCAGGTCAGCCCTGAGGACAAGGTAGAGCTGCACGGGTTCTCGGACGCGTCGGAGAGGGCCTACGCGGCGGCCGTTTACGTCCGGGTCACGAAGCAGGATAGACGAGTGGAGGTGACCTTGCTGACAGCCCGAACCAAGGTGGCGCCAATCAAAACACAGAGCGTGCCTCGATTGGAGCTTTGCGGGGCCGTTCTGTTGGCTCGGTTACTACGCCGGGTGGCTCGAGACCTCGACATGGAGGGCGTACCCGTCGTCGCTTGGACGGATGCTCGGGTCGTCCTCTGCTGGCTGCGGTCGCATGCGTCGCGCTGGCGACCGTTTGTGGCACACCGGGTGGCTGAGCTGCAGGACCTGATTCCGAGTGACCAATGGAGATACGTCCCCACCGCTGCGAACCCGGCCGACTTAGCGACTAGAGGGATTCCGGTCTCGGAGCTCCTCGGTTTAAATCTATGGTGGAGGGGTCCCGGATGGCTCCGGGATGAGCCCTCCACGTGGCCGGTGACGGGCGACCTTGGTTCCCACCACGAGGAGGAGGAGAGACGGGTAATACATCTGGCGGTTCCGGAGGAACGAGAGAAACTCATCGAAGATCGGTTCTCAACCTTGACTCGGCTAGTCCGCGTCGTCGCCTACTGTTACCGGTTCTTCCGGCGCGCTCGCGGTGTCAGGGACCGAAGCGGGTTCATGACCAGTGCGGAGTTGGAAGCCAGCCTGCTCGTGATGGTGAGAGTGGCGCAGCGACAGGAGTTTCTGGGGGAGCTGGGAGCGCTTACGGCGGGCGGCCCGCTGCCGAGTGGCTCGCCTCTGCGTGCGTTGAGCCCGCTCTTGGACGAGAATGGATCTTTGCAAGTAGGAGGACGGCTTCAGTCGGCTCAGTTGCCCTTCTCGAAGAAGCACCCGTTGATTCTTCCAAGGGAGGGTCACCTCACCGAACTGGTCCTTCGCGACGCGCATGCGGCGACCTTGCATGGGGGACTACAGCTCATGCGGAACTACCTCCTTTGCCGCTTCTGGATTGTGGGGGTGGCTGCTTGAGCCCAAAGGATCGCTCGAGAGTGCGTGCGCTGCACCCGTTTTCGGGCGGAAACGGCGCAACAGAAGATGGGTCAGCTGCCGGCCGAGCGGGTTCGCCCCACAAGACCCTTCGCATCAGCAGGGGTGGACTACGCAGGTCCCCTGCGTATCCGCGCGCAAAGGGGAAGAGGTCATGCCGCCTACAAGGGCTACATCTGTCTTTTTATCTGCTTAGCGACCCGAGCGGTCCACCTGGAGGCCGTATCGGACTTATCGGCACCGGCCTTCATTGCGGCATTTCGCCGATTCACTTTCCGTCGGGGTCGTTGTCGCCTGCTGCTTAGCGACAACGCGACTAACTTTCGTGGAACTGACGCTGACTTGAGGGCCAGATTCCGTGCCGCCTCCGACTTTTACAAGGAAGCCGAAGTACTGTTGGCCAACGGCCGGACCAAATGGAGATTCATCCCCCCGCAGGCTCCTTACTTCGGGGGCATCTGGGAGGCGGGAGTCCGTTCGGTTAAGCATCACCTGCGGCGCATCCTTGGTGACCATGCGTTAACCTACGAGGAGCTGTCAACGTTGTTGTGTCAAATTGAGGCCTGCCTCAATTCCAGACCGGTGTGCCCATTGAGCTCAGACGCTTCGGACCTGGTGGCGCTAACGCCAGGGCACTTCTTGGTGGGCGAGGCGCTCTGCACCCTGCCGGAGACCCCGGAGAGCGATCGTCATCCTACATCGCGTTGGCGATTGATTTCGGCCATGAAAGAGTCATTCTGGAAGCGGTGGCACTCGGAGTACCTGCATCAGCTTCAGCAGCGCTCCAAATGGACTACGGAGCAGGCCAACATCGCCACCGGCATGATGGTGCTGGTAAAGGACGAGCTGCTGCCGCCGGCCAAATGGCTACTAGGCCGGGTTACCCGGGTCTTCCCCGGACCGGACGGCTGTGTCCGCGTTGCGGAGATTCGTACGGCAACGACGATGCTAAGACGGCCCATCGCTAGGATATGCCCCTTACCCGTGGCCGCAGAACCGATGGCATCGGAATCCTAGGAGAGCTGCGGGGCACGGGTGATCGAGTGGTCATGGCGTCGCTGAGACAGAATCGCGTACTGGTCCTCGCGGGCACACCCTGACATCTCTCCGTAGTTTTATTTACTTTTGGTTTTTCTTAATTCACTACTAATTTGTTCTTTTATTTCAATTTGTTCTTAATTTGTTCTAGTCGTAAATCAATTTGTTACTTGAATTTCGTCGACTGGACGAGGCGGGCGGCATGTCCGTTAATTTAACGGATAGGATTTTTTGAATTGCGCCGACCGGGTTATCGGTCCTTGTTTTAGGCTCTGTCTTTTCCCCGGCCCGCCCCCGTACTCGGTGGATCGAGGAGCTGAGGGCGAGCGGCGGGGCGGGAAAACGGAGCGGCGCGGCTTCACTTAGTTTTTCGCGCTGGTCCTCTCTATATCGTTTGAGGACCGTCTCGAGTTATTCTAGCGACTTGCGAGTGAGTTTGAACGTACGAAAACGGTGTCCAACAAAATTCGTATCTCCGCGATCCTTGTAGCGCTCTCGCGCAAGGCGAAACGTTTTGTTGAGTAATCAATCAAATAAAGTGCAGTGATTGACAAAAAACGCGGTTATCTCTTGAGATACTCTTTCCTCAACGTGGAAGAGCTCCAAGTCCGGAGAGCGCCTCCAGACCGAGCCGATAAACGAACAAGATCATTCTAAAAATAAAGATAATTTTGAAATTTTCAATATTTTTCCATTTATAAATTGTTTGCAATATTCTAATATATATATATATATATATATATATGTATATATAACGTATACTTTTCGAGTTTATTCAGTGTTCCAATTTTTTTGGAGCACCCTGTATATATATATATATATATGTCTAAAGGCAGTTTTGACGACATTTTGCAGTATAATTTGGCAGTTTTGACGACTATTGGCAGTTTTCACGACCGTCGTCAAAGGCACCGCGATATAAAGGCAGTTTTAACGACAGTCGTCAAATCTACCTTTATATGGCTGTATGCCTATATATATATATATATATACATTCAGTAAACAATGTAGAAAAATGCTTGGTTAAAATATTTTCATATTTAAATGTTGTTATATTATGTATATCTGTGTTTTACATATTGTACTGTTTAAAGCAATTAATAATTATATATGGTGTTTTTTTGCACGTAAAATCTCACTGCCGTGGCATGAAATTTTAAGCGCCAAAGAATATAGTACAGTTATTAAATGTTTACGTACAGTATATTATACGTAAAACAACTATACAACAAAATAAAACTGCTTATAAATAATAGTTATTTCAACAAAACGTTTTTCTACGTTGTTTACTATGCATATAGTATATATATATGTCTAAAGGCAGTTTTGACGACATTTTGAAGTATAATTTGGCAGTTTTGACGACTATTGGCAGTTTTCACGACCGTCGTCAAAGGCACCGCGATATAAAGGCAGTTTTAACGACAGTCGTCAAATCTACCTTTATATGGCTGTATGCCTATATATATATATATACATTTAGTAAACAATGTAGAAAAATGCTTGGTTAAAATATTTTTATATTTAAATGTTGTTATATTATGTATATCTGTGTTTTACATGTTGTACTGTTTAAAGCAATTAATAATTATATATGGTGTTTTTTTGCACGTAAAATCTCACTGTCGTGACATGAAATTTTAAGCGCCAAAGAATATAGTATTATACAATTATTAAATGTTTACGTACAGTATATTATACGTAAAACAACTATACAACAAAATAAAACTGCTTATAAATATATAATAGTTACTTCAATAATACAAAACGTTCTTCTACGTGGTTTACTATGCATATAGTATAAATATTTATATAAAGGTAGATATGACGACAGTCGTTAAAACTGCGTTTGTACTGCGATATGTTTGACGACGGTCGCGAAAACTGCCAACAGTCGTTAAAACTGCCTAGTTATACTTGAGAACGTTGTCAAAACTGCCTTTGGATAAATATATATTATATTATATTATATGTATACATATATGTATACTCTGCACATATGACAGGAAGCTTAATTTTACATATATCATTAATTTAATATCTTATTAGAGATATTTAGTTCTAAACATATTTAAAAGTTTACGAGATTTTGGTCTTTTCTTCATTTCGCAATAGCATTGGGTAAATATTTTTTGTTATAAAAGAATGTGCACATTTAATAATGTAACAAATTCTTAAATGTTTATGTCATAAGATATACATTATAATTAGGAACGAATATTTTTTAATGTTTATTTAGTTTTTAATACAAGAGTATGTGCGACAAGCCTAAAAAGTTTTTTCAAATCATTAATCAATCTTTTTTACTTACAGTGCATCCGTTACCCTAGGAATAATGCAATGTTAAATCTATGCATGCGTATATTTACCAGTGCTGAATATGACTAGAGTGTAACTAGAGTATGATATAATATTTTTAAATATCATGTCTCCTTACCTTTTTGTCCTTTCAATCTAAGGAAAGACTGAAGTGTGACGATGACAATTATACTGATAAGTTTGCTGTAGAAACAAGGTTTAAATGTCACATTCTCTATTAATTTTGTTTTTTTATTTTAAACAGCCCAAAGAACTTGATAGATACTAATTTGCAAGTCATATATCCAGTTTACATCAAATGTTAGGGAAGAATCCATTACAAAACATGAGAATCTTTTAAGGGAGAACTTAATATTATTGTATCCACTGATAGAATCTTGTGACCTGTAATAAAAAGATCATCGAATGACCATTTGAAAATATTATATACTGTAATTGCACTAGTCATACCCAGTACTGATATTGTGTCGCATAGATTCAACATAGCATTATTTCTAGTAATGATTGCGCTATAAGTAAAAAAGATTGATTAAAAATTTTAAGGCTTGTTGCATATATACATACTCTTGCATTAAAAACTATAAATATACAACAAAAGTTATTCGTTTTTAATTATAATGCATCTTATTACATTTACATATTTAAGAATTTGTTACGTTACTAAATGATTTTTCCTCAGCGAAAATATCGAGAAAGGTCATCATTTTTTTATTGTTCCCAACTTTTGAAATCATGTATCTTTGTAACTAACAATAAGCTTTAAATTAAAATTCTATTAAAGTAAACTTTACCTAAAATTAACTAAAAAATGTAGTTTTGTTAATAATTTATTTTTTACATTTATTTTTTAATTTACAAAAAATCTTCTATTTTCAATCGTTTATAACAAAAATTATTAGTGCCTGGACATTTTCGCTGAAGAAAAATCGTTTCCAAATCGCCTCTGGAATCTCCTATTAACGTGTGATACGGTAGGTCTGGGACACCCTGTATATACACCCACATATATATAATATATTGTACAATATATATATATTTGTCTAAAGGTAGTTTTGACGACATCTTGAAGTATAAGTTGGCAGTTTTGACGACTATTGGCAGTTTTCACGACTGTCGTCAAAGACATCGCGGTATATATAAAGGCATTCTTAATGATCATATGCACTTTTTTAAATATGCATGTAGCTGCATTTAATTTAAAAAATAGTAATATTTTTTTTTCTATTATAAATATATATAGAGAGGAGTAAAAATATTTATATTACCATTCAAAGCTTTAATATTTATTTCAATGCTTTTCCTTACAAAAGATTAATTTAAAGCTTAGTCTACAATAGAGTCGTAAATCATAATGGCTCCTGCACACCAGCGCGATGACGCGACACGCGATGCGCGATATCCAATGAGCGTGCAGCTTTTCCGCATGTCTAGTCTATATCGTCTATATACGATTTCCGCAAACTCGTTTAGAACATCAATATCATCATGTAGATGAGCAATACATATATTGCAATCGAGTTATTTTATATTAATAGATCGTATTTTTATGTAAGTGTATAATTGATTATGATTATGTAAGTGTATAGCCATTATCTTTTGATATTCGCATTCACACTCTTTTTGTGATATATCATTAGGTTAAAAATAAAATAATATGTTAACCTCATAACCTAACCATACGGATGGCTCGATGACGGAATAAATATTATATTCTCGATTTTGTTTCTGCGCATATTTGCATTTGTTGCAGTTGTTTATACACACACACAAAATGTTTATATTAATATTTGCTAAAAGGACGTTATACTGTGTGTTCAAAAAAGAAAAAAGTAAAAAAATCTCACATTATCGCAGTTCATAGTGAGTATATGTATTAATATATAATATCTATAATAACCCTTTCCAGAATTATAAAAAAATTATTCAGAGAATATGATTTGATATTGTCTTGCATATCTTTTGCATTTTTTATATACATTTGTGTACATTTTTATAAACAGATTTTTTTTATTTTGCAATATTTATGTACAGTATTGTGGTATCTAAAATTTTATAAAATTATATTTATTTTTAAATATATTTATACACATGTATGTTATTCACTGTCATTCTACAGATATATTGTAATATTATTTATGCAAAAATAATATTGAAAAATATCTATGCAATAATATTGCATAGCAATATATGTGTATAATGTGTCCATTTTTTATTTTCTTTTTTATGTATAAATTTCAGCAAATAAATCTGTTTTACAAGAAATTGCAGACAATTTGAATAAAGCAATTCCAGCTATAGAATTATTAAATATTTCATCAGGTAATGTTAGAATATATGCATTATTTATATATATACATATATATTAATTTAAAAAATTTATTCAAAATTATACTTATTTAATATATGTACAATAAAATATTATTCAAATTTCATTTCTTAGATGTATCGCTAACTTCTGATACTAATAACACATCAAATGATATATCAAATATGCCAAATTCGAATAAGAGTGAAGATATTTGCGCATCATCGAATGATTCCAATAATATTGAACAATGCACTAAAAGTGACAAAATTGGTAACAGTTTACCGCTGTTTGATATAACACACAGCAATGATAAAAATCCTACATTTTCGTCTAAAAATGTTCCTACTCTCTCTAGTGATGGCAGTCCCAATAAAGTAGTTAATAATAAAATAGCTAATGATAACATGATAAATGGTAAGTCTTTGATATGTTTAATCTATTTGTATACATAATATGTATTGTGCAATTATGTAAATATTTTTTAAATTATAGTTATATTTATTTTTTATAAATTACAAAACTAAATTAAAAATTAATAAAAATAATCTAGTAAATTTTGTTTTTCTATAAATTATGTTTGCGATACAATATTTTATATACATATTTTTTAACTTATTTAATTATTTTTCAAATGCATTATTAACTGCAGATACAAATGTCACATTAAATATTAATACATCGGATATGAATACATTGGATATGAATACAAAAAATATTTGTACATTAGTTGATAAAAACTGTGATATATAATGCAACGTGTGTGATAAAAGTGAATAATACAATGCTTTGTGATGATGCAAGTGCGAATAATGAAATTAAAGATCGTGCATATTTGCATAACGATAATCCTATTACCAATAAAAATTCTAATGAATTAACTAATAATATCAATATAATGAATGGTAAGATTTCTGCATATATCTAATTGTATATGTAAGACATTTTAAATACATTCAATGTATATTTATTAGACATTTTCTTTTTTATGATAATTGTACGCATTACTTTTTATAAAATATTTACAAAATGAGTATTATGTACGTACTTTTAATAAATTGTTATCAGAATAAATAATAAATTGTTATCAAAAACAGATAAAGGGGTTAAGGATATGGAATCTTAATTGTGAAAAGAATAGATATTTTTAAATGTTGGTGTATGATTTTGAAGAATTTATTTATTTATAACCAAAACGCCAAACGTTTTGATTCAATTCTGATTCTTTTCTTTATCAATAGCAGTACAAGAAACTAAAATACACAAATATCATAAAGCAGATTAAATGTACAAATATTAAAGTTGCAGTGGATACAGCATGTCAGAGATATAAAAAGGTGTCATAAAATCAAATCAGCAATGATTTATGCAATAGCAGATATAAAATGGCTGTAAAAATATATAATAACTAAAAAGGTTAATTATTTTAAAATTAATAAAGATAAACTATTTTAAAACTAATAAAGAGAGCAAACAAAGTCAACATGTGCAGGTATTCAAGCAAGAAAAATCAGCTCTTAGTCGTTTCATTTTACAAGTTATTAGTTTGATATTACAATCTTTTTTTAGCTTTCTAATTTGCATATTGCATAGACTTAATTATTACGTAACTGCTTTTAGTATTAATTCTCTATTGTGCTCTTTGTTATTAATAACTTAGTTATATGAGATATTGATTTTATGGATCTGTGTGTGAATTGCACAGAGTTGAAATATTTGGCATTTTATTTATAAATAAAAGTAAATTATATACAATTGATACCAATATCTGCATTAGTCTTTTTTTTTAATTATACATTTTTCTTTTCAGATTCATCATTCATTGATACTGATGCTATATTAGATATTAATACAATATTAAACATTGATACATTAAATGTAAATTCGAATATAGAAAATGTTTGCACGTTTTTTGATATGGAGCAATGCAGCATGGATGATAAAAATGATAATATAAGATCTTGCGATGCAAATAAAATTAAAGACCTTGCGCATTTACCTAAAGATATTTCTACTATTGACAAAAATTGCAATAAATTACTTAATACTAACAACATAATAAATGGTAAGATTTCAGCATATGTATACTGAATATGACTATATACTATTTAAAACAACATTTTAAATATATTTTGCATATTACTTATATTTACAATAAAAATATACATACTCTATAAATTTTTATCAAAAATGAATATAAAAAAAATTCAAAGATGTAGTATCTAAATAAAGTAAAAATATCAATTGGAAGCAATAGTTATTGGTACATTAAGTTTTGAAAATCTTATTTTTATTTTTATTTCTAGATTCATCATTAATTAATGCTGCTGTATTACCCATTGATACTACATTAAATGTTAATGCATCAAATATAAATTCGAATATAGATGATATTTGTTCATTATATGACAAAAACGATATTGAACAATGCAACATATGTGATAGAAATGATATTTTATATGACAAAAACGCCTGTGATATTGAGCAATGCAATATAACTGATAGAAATGATATTGTATATGACAAAAATGCCTGTGATATTAAGATATGCAACATAAGTGATAAAAATGATATTAATATAACGCTTTGTGATGCAAATATAAAGGCAATCGATAAGATTAAGACTATAAAAATTATATCCAATGTAGAATTTAATAATACTTATAAAATTATTGACGAAGGAAATATTTTAAATAAGACTTGCGTCATGGATAATAACAGTTTAAATACTATGTTGGTAGATTTTGCTCCACTTGCAGAATCTACATTAACAAAAGAAAAATCAACATCAGAATGTATGAGTACTAATGCTAATATTGAGTCTGATAATTCTCTTACATCTGAGCGTAATATGGATGACAGTTTCCACACATCAGATTGTTCTGTATCAGAAGATTCAGATGAAGATGAACTTAGCGATAATACAAATCATACAAGTATAAATAAAAGTAAATTAAATAAAAGTAAATTAAATTTAACAAGTTCATTAAATTTATCTAAAGTAAATATATGTGACGATAAAGATATGTACGTTGAAACATCTGATAATCGCAAATTAAAGTTGAGTATGTGTCCATACTGTAAAAAATTGCAATCACAATTTGCAAGGCATTTAGAATCAATACACAATACTGAAGAAGATGTAAAAAAGTTTTGTTTCTTACCTAAAGGTAAATAATTATATATTTTTAATATCTAAATTTTATCATTTTTAATAATCTAAATTTTATCAAAGTAGTAGATTAAGGACTAATCGGAGCTAGGAAACGTAAGAATAAGCGTCGAAATTTCTAGAAATGCTAGAATTTCGACGCTTATTACGTTGCGTTTCTTAGCTTCAATTGGCCCTCAATCTGTTACTTTTATATTTACTATTGAAGCCCTTTGCAATTTCCTAAATTTTATCATTTTTATTTTTTTACAAATTTTAGGTAACCCAGAACGGAAAAAAATTATTGCTATAATTAGACGAACAGGAAATTTTGTATATAATACAGATCCTAACGTTAATAAAGGAAATTTAATTGTATGTCGTCGTCCGGCAAAAAAATTAAACAAGCAAGCGGTCGATTTTATTCCATGTGCAAAATGTAAAGGATACTTTTCTAAGAATAACATTCGACATCATTTTAAGTTATGTACACAAAAGACTGAGTCTCGTCAAAGAAATGTAAAAGTATTAGGACGCACAGTAGCTTGCCGTATACATTATAGTGCAAGTACAGTATTAAAAAGACTAGTATTTCCAGTGACGAGAGAAGATACTATAACTCAGCTTATTAGATATGATGAGTTATTAATTGCTTATGGAAATAAAATGTGTCTAAAGTATCGTCTTCAACACCAACATGACATGTTTAGAGCACGATTAAGACTACTAGGACGATTTCTGGCTACTATGAAGGAAATTGATAATACTGTGGTAGATTTTACTTCAATATATAATCCAAAGAGATATGATTATTGTGTGAAAGCTGTTAATAATCTTGCACAATTTGATGAAACAACATGGACATACAAGGTATCTTCTGTAGCATCATCGTTAGGAACTCTCATAAAGCAAGTTGGACAAATTTTAAGGAGCATATGCATAAAAAGACAAGAACTCGAGAATCAAGTTATAGTAGAAAATTTTTTAAAATTATTTGAAGAAGATTATCCTATCAGCGTAAACAAAGTTGTACATGAAACTCAAGGCGTCGAATGAGACAAAGAAACATAGTTTTACCGTCTATAGATGATATTAAAATATTGAATTCTTATTTGAAAGATGAACGTACGAATGCTCTAAAATTATTACAAAACGATGGATTTTCAATTCAAACGTGGCGAAGACTAGCTGAAACGACATTAGTGTCTACCATGATGTTCAATAGAAGACGTGCTGGCGAATTAGAACGCATTTTAATAGAAGATTTAAAAAATCCTGCGGCAATTTCAAAAGACGAAGCACCTGAGTTACAAAAATCCTTATCGAAATATGTGCGTGTAACAATACGTGGAAAATTAGCAAGAACAGTTCCCGTTTTACTTCATGAGGAATTATTGTCATGTATACAAATGATCGTCAAGTATCGTAAACAAGCTAGTGTTCCCGTAGAAAATCCTTATGTGTTTGGTATAAACTCAACTGATAAAAGAAGACACAAATATTTAAGAGCATGTGTCCTAATGCGCAAATTTTCTGTAGCCTCTGGAGCAGAGATACCAACTTCTCTACGAGGTACAACATTACGAAAACACATTGCTACAATGTGCATTACATTAGATGTATCTGATAATCAAGTTAGTGATTTGGCAAACTTCATGGGCCATCATGAAAAAATACATAGATCACATTATAGGCAATCTGTTATCACAAAAGATTTGGCTATATCACGATTGTTAAAATACGCTCAAGGAGAAGAGACATCCGATGAAAGCAATGAAAGTCAAGAAGATGATAACATAGAATCAGATAATGAACTTAACACAAATATATGTTTAAAAACTACTAATACGTTACCTATATCAAAAAATATAAAAAAATTTCAACAATTTAGAAATGGCGATCAAATGAATAATATATTAGAAAAAAAGAAGAGAAAAGGTATGTTTAAATATATATTTACATTTAATACAGATTCCAAATGTATGTATACATATATATAACCTTTGAAATATATTTATACTGCTTATTAATACAAGTATATAATGAGATAAATAATTAATTAATGAAAGGCTCGTATAATTTAACAAAATTAAACAAATCATATATAGTAGGCCAACTGAACGAGCAAATAAATAAGGTGTAAAAATTTTTATTAATAGTTAAATAATTAAATTAACATTCCGTTACAGAATCGATATAAATTGTAAACGTTTCGACTGCACTACAGTCTTTATCAATACATAAAAGTTAAATATTAAAATACAAAGTTAAATGTTAAAAATACAAAGTTAGTTAAATATTAAAATATAAAATTGAAACGATTCTTCGCTGTTGACCAATAGATATGCAAGGCGATTGGTCTGAGATGCCAAGTTATGCGACATTTGAGCATGATTATCGTTTTAACAAGTCCTTTTCCCCGATATTTCAAGTGTGTGTTGCGAAGTCTGAATACCAAATGGTAAGAGATAAATAATAATATGGTATCTATAATTAACATAAAAAGCATTGGATATAGGCATATGTTATAATATTGATATTTTATAGTGCATTCCTTCGATTCTACAAAGAAAATTAAAAAAAAATCAAAAAAGGAAACAGTTTATGATAATAAAAATGTGATAGAATCTAACGATGAATATGAAGATGACGATGAATATACAGATTTAAGTAAAAATAGTTCAAGTAATCAATCTACAAGAATATTAAAAAAACCGGAGAAATGCTTAGCAGGAAAGATAGTATAAATAGTAGTACAGAAAAAAGAAAGAAGAGAAGTATGTTTAAATAATGTTTATATATAATACATTGGTATAATTTATTCTTGATATAATTGTATATAAAATTTGCTTATAAGTATATTAGTACTTATAAGCAAATTTACTAACATAATCTTCATATTTCAGTATCTCCTTTTGGTCCTAAAAGAAGACAAGCTAATAAAATCCGATGGACTGATAATGAACGCGAAGCGGTCTTATCCTCATTTTCAGTCAATATAAAAAATAATAAATTGCCATCTTTTAGTCAAATAAATGAAATAAAAGTCAAGTATCCTATATTGAAAAACCGCACAAACGCTCAAATAAAATCTTGGATTAGTAATCAAATAAAAACAAAAAGTTAATTATTTTAAAGGTATTATTATATATATTTAAAAGTATAACTATTCTAAAAATTTTATACGTTCAATACAAAAAGACAAAACAATATTGAATGTTTTGTTTTTTTTTATTTTATTATATTGAAGAAGAAAATTACTATATTTAAGTTCTGATATATTTTACTTAGATACAAATTTAAAATATATTACAAAAATTCTTTGAAAATGATGAAGAGTAGATTCATATTAAGACATATGTATTATTTAAAAGAAAGAAATTATATAGAAATTAAGATTTCAGTAATTATATAAATATATTGGATTGGATGTTTCGTTTTGTTTCTTTAATTTTTTATATTCAGGAAGAGAATTACTATATTTGAGTTTTGTTTTGCTTAGATACATTTTATTATATTCAAGAAGAAAATTACTATAAATTTTGTTATATTTTGCTTAGATATAAATCTAAGATGTATCACAAGAATTCTCTAAAAAAGATAAAGATTGATTTAATATTAAGACATGTATTCATTAAAATAAAGAACTTATATAGAAATTAAGATCTCGGTAATTATAAAATACATATAAAGCAATATATTCAGTGCATTATTAACTATAAACGTTATGCGTATTTGTGATTATATATGTTATATAATGTGATTTATATGTATACCATTCAGAATTAAATTAAAAAGATTATTACTCAATATAATACTAGAAATGTTCTCAATAAATTAAGAAATAATAATAAATATGATATTTTTTATTCCAAGCAATCTAATCGCCCATTAGTGAATAGAACATGCAATACTAAATTAGTATCGCATATACGTATAATTCAAAAACAGGACGTATATGAACGTAGCCTATAATTGGGTCCTTAAAAAATTTTAAATCTTTATATCTCAAAAATTACTACTTTCCTTAAAAACATCTAAATCCTTACATCTCAAAAACTACTGCACAAATTCGTTGTAAAGTATAATTGTAAATACTTTTATTTTTTAATTTTACAAAAACCTTTTTCCTATGGTGTTTTGAGTCGCAAGTTTCAACATACACTGGAATATGTTAATAATTTAAGACACATTTTCCTAATTATATATTTAACAAAAATTATTAAATTATTATAGTTTAATTAATTAACTTCAGATTCTTTATAATAAAATAGTTACTTAAAAAAAAATAAAAATTATATACATATATCATAAACTAATATGTGAAAATATCCAATGCATAAAGAAATTAAAAATTTTTCTGTCACGTAAAACAATCAAATTAAGTAAAAATATTAAATTTTGCTTATATACTAAAAATTCTCTATTGTGAATTTTTCTTTATACTACTATTTCGCATATAAGTCTGATTTAATTTTTCCTACATAGGACATTAGTTGGTATAATATAAATCCGATTTAATTGTCTTATTACATATATTGTAGTAACAGATGTAATGTTCACATTCCTGTAATTTGTGCAGAGTATATATTGTATATGTATATAATATGTATACATGTGTATATATGTATAATATAATATAATATATATATATATGTATATATATATATACAGGGTGCTCCAAAAAAATTGGAACACTGAACAATCTCGAAAAGGATACGTTTTACAAAAAAGTTTCAGACAAAAATTGTAGGGAAAAAAATCTATTTACTAATCTTATCAATTTGACATTGGACGGCGTTACCAAGGTCAGAATAAGGTTACCTCGAATTTCTTAGATAGAATCCTATATTTTTGATTACATATTCTTGTAGCTTATCTCGAGAGCTTTCCAAAACACTATAATAAAATTATTTTTCATTAAGTGCTCTTTGAGTTATAAAGGTTCACAAAGGTTTACAATTTTTTGACATAAAATGTTAAATATCTTTGTAAAATATTCCATATTCAATAATCACCTACTTTTTTGCACAGTATAAGATCAATAAAAAAAAAACAGATAATTGTTAAAAAAAATTATGTAATATTCAATATGCAGCAAGCATATTTTTTTTATAAGCAACTGTGTTTTTTTTACATTAATTCATTGAAGTATTACACATATAAAAGGCTAATAAGAGCAGAAGTAATATTACGGTTATAAAAACTAATTTATTACATTTAATCAATATGTGCTGAGAGAAACAATAAGGTTTAAATTAATCTAAAATTATAAACATAAACTCGAAAGTTAAAACAAATGAGAAAGCGAACGTTTTGATCTAATTTTTCGGATCTTCTTCAGCGCAGTACAAAAAGCAAATTAAAATCACCAAAGTTTAAATGTTTTTAACGTATAAACGTCTAATAAACATATTTAAACGCGGTTACATCAGTAAACGAAATAAAACGTCGTAAGATTAACATTAATATGACTCTCACTAAGCCATCACATTTACGTTACTGTGGGAAGCGATCCTCTCTAGTTTTTTGACTACGAGGTTGGCAGGTATTAAAATATAAAATATTAATTGCATCCTATAAATTAAAATAATTTTTTCATTACACCTCACTAATTATAAGATTTACAATCAAGTGCGTTATGAAACAATAATCTAACAAATGGTATAAAAAATGCTAATAAAAACTTACATATATTTTTGATGTGACAATATTTTAATCGTAACAGCAGCAAAAGTGACGCTAGTGTAATCCTCATGTCAGTAGAACGGCTCAGAGGAAACTGAAGCACAGTTGGAAATGAAAGGTGACGAACAATTATAATCATTTTGTATTTGTTATATAACCTTAGAGTTTAGGTAGTTTTTCTATAGCTTCGATATAAATATCAGATAGATTTTCAGTATCAGTCTGTAGATTGAGACTATTATTTTGTCTTTTTATGTATATCATTTCTGATACTGATCTTTTTCCGTAATATATTTCTTTATCTAAAATATTAATGTTCTCCCAATCAAATTCATGGTTAAGATTAACACGGTGGTCCGTTATTACTGATTTAGTATTAGTATTTCTAACTATGTGTTTCTTATGTTCAGAAATTCTTGTGGTCAGTCTTCTTCTGGCCCACGTAAGAAGCGTCGCAGTTTGAACAATTAATTTTGTAAACAACGTTGGTATTATTTATTTTAGAAATAGTATCTTTATGCACTTTTATATATTTATTTAATTTATTAAAACTAAAAAAGGATAATTTAATATTCATGTTCCTAATAATATTTCTAAATTATTCCGTCAAACCGGGTAAAAATAGTATAGTGAAAAAAGACGTTTTTTCACTATTATTATTATTATTATTATTATTGTTACCGTTAGTTGTGGTATTTTTTAATTTTTTGAATAAAATTACTAGACGTTGGTTAATAGTATTAAAGATCAAGTCAAGCGGATAACAGTTTTCTAAAAGTATGTTGACAACGGTAACGAGATTTTTATAATGAAATCGTGGATGTGACAATAAAATTGTTCTATCCATTAGACCGTATATAGTTCCCCGCTTTTGACAAAATGGATGCTGAGACAAGAAATGTAAATATCTCCCCGAGAATGTCGGCTTGTGATACCAATCAGTAATTATTTTGTTGTTTTCTAAAATTAATATCAAATCTAAAAAGTTTATTTTATTATTATCGTCAGTTTCCAGAGTGAATTGGAGTCTATTATGATAAGAATTAAAAATCATAAGTGTGTGGTCAATTAAAGTCAATGGAACACTCAATACAATGTCGTCAACATATCTAAAGTAAATCGGGGGTGTAAATTTTAACAATCGTAATGATTTATTCTCAAGATCTTGTAAAACTAGATCTGCAATCACTGGTAAGAGAGGAGAACCCATGGGCGTTCCAAAAGTTTGGCGGTAGATAATGTTATTAAAAATGAAAAAAGTAGAATTTAAAACTAAGCTTATTCCATTTAAAAATTCTGATTTTGATAAATTGCAATTCTTTGAAATAAATTCCCATCTAAAGGAAATACTTTCAAGAGTCAAATCAATAGGGACGTTAATGAATAGCGAGACAACATCTAACGAGATTAATTTAAATTCATTATCAATGTGAATCTATGACAATTTTTTCACTAGTTCAAAACCGTTGTCAACACGACCTTCAGGCACTGGGAAGCTTTTAACTATAATCTTGTGCAGGAAAGTCGCCAAGTTATACAGAGGAGTGTCAACCGATGACATTATTAATCTGAACGGGCAGTTTTCTTTATAGACTTTAGGCAAGCCATATGCTCTGGAGAGAGTTACATCAGTAAACAACAAAAGTCTGTATTCATTAGTTGAAATAAATTTAGAATTTTTCCAACGAACTAACAAGTCATGAAGACTGTTTATCAATTTTCTAGTAGGGTCTTTTTTAATCAACGTATATGTATTATCTTTCAACAAGTCTTCAATACTTTGTATACTATTATTATATTTAATCAAAACAGAGCAGTAGTTAGATGAGAATAAATCATATAAATCATTTAATTATTACAAAAAATTATACACTAAAACTTTATAATCAATTATATTTATAAAAGATTTTTAAAATTAATTAATGAAAGGCTCGTATAAATTAACAAAATTAAACAAATCAAATATAGTAGGCCAACTGAACGAGCAAATAAATAAGGTGTAAAAATTTTTATTAATAGTTAAATAATTAAATTAACATTCCGTTACAGAAACGATATAAATTGTAAACGTTTTGACTGCACTTCAGTGTTTATCAATACATAAAAGTTAAATATTAAAATACAAAGTTAAATGTTAAAAATACAAAGTTAGTTAAATATTAAAATATAAAATTAAAACGATTCTTTGCTGTTGACCAATAGATATGCAAGGCGATTGGTCTGAGATGCCAAGTTATGCGACATTTAAACATGCTGCGGATGTAATACGCGAATTAAATCAATGTCAGAGAAAATTAAAAAATCTTTGAACTTACATTATCGTTTTAACAAGTCCTTTTTCCCGATATTTCAAGTGTGTGTTGCGAAGTCTGAATAACAAATGTCAAAATAGAGAGCGTGATGTATTTATTTATTACCAATGTTTTTTCTAAATTATGATTCAGCAAATTTTTTAAGTATGTCAAAATAACTACTGTCTAACAATTCGGTGTCTTTATTTAAATTAATTCCATTTTTCTGTTCTTTAATGTGGATCATTTCAGATATTAGTCTTTTATGGTAATTCTTTTCATGATCCATAATTTTAATATTGTCCCAGTCAAATGTATGTTGTTCGTTTAGAATGTGTTCCGTGACAACCGAATGTCTAGCAGAGTCTAATTTAATATTATTTTTATGTTCTTTAAGTCTCGTTCCTAACTGTCTTTTTGTCTGTCCGACATATGTGGCGTCACAATCGTTGCAATTCAATTTATAAATAACGTTAGAATTCGTGGGGCAATTATTTCTGTCCTTTTGAACTTTTATGAAGTTATTCAATTTTTTAATGCAACGATATCCTACCACTACGTCATTTAACTTTGTATTTTAATATTTAACTTTTATGTATTGATATATAAAAGATTTTTATATATTTTTATATTATAAACTTAATTATTTTTATTTATGTAATGCAGATTATTTAAAAAAAATACATATACGTGTGCATGTATGAAAGAATACAATATAGAAAAGAGAGAAGAGACAGAGAGACAGAAACAGAAACACAGAGAGACAGATAAATAGATAGATAGGTTGATCGATAGGTAGATCGATAGATAGTTCGATAGATAAACAGGCAGATAGCTAAATAAATTGATAGGTATATATATATATATATATATATATATTTTATAAACATTTTCTACGCATACTTACGCATACATACATACATACATACTAACATGCATGCATATAAAGAAATATACTAACCTTTTCATCCAGCCTTTCTTGAAGGAAACTCTATGTTGACAAAGAGGCAGACGTTTTGCATTATATTATTCTATGTATGAGAGAGACGAAGATAATATGACTGTCTGTTCTTGTCTAACTGCACGATTGCAGTTCCCTCTATCGCGACATCGCGCAACTAATTTTCTGCTCTGTTTTATTCCTAAATATCATTTCGCACATACACATTTGAATGAAATATTCCACAATCGAAATCTTTTTTATTAGACTTCTAAACCTATTTCTGCAAGTTCACTAATATTCCTTTATGCAATCTTTTGGAGGAAGCGGTCTTTTTATCACAAATTCAGACCGCTTCCTTCTTTATTATTGTATTAACTTTAATCATGGAAAAACATTTGTCTTATCTAATCTGTCTTATCTTTGGCACAAAGCTGTAATCCAATTTGCTATCTTCGTGACACACATCATAACACGATACTCTATTATGATTAAATTTATTTTCGTCATAAATAACATGCAACATTTTTGCTTTCTATTGCACGCGTATAATCAAATATTTTTTGTATTACACGTGCAGGCAATGTGGCACTTTCGGTGTAGGTTTTCTGTGCCGAAAGCGGCCGATTTCCCCCGCCGCCATCTAGCGGCGACGCGGTGAGTGAATAAGCCG
This sequence comes from Nylanderia fulva, assembly GCF_048542155.1. Classification (NCBI taxonomy): domain Eukaryota; kingdom Metazoa; phylum Arthropoda; class Insecta; order Hymenoptera; family Formicidae; genus Nylanderia; species Nylanderia fulva. The sequence continues at coordinate 68,167 of NW_028190557.1, forward strand.
TTTTCAAAGCCATTATCTATGGCTGAGCCGCGTTAAAAGTCATTGTATACGGCTCAAGCCGTAGGAAATGTATTGAAACCGGCTATTCTCCCACCGTGCCGCGGCAAGATGGCGGCGTGCAATCGGTCGCCTCGCGCACAGAAAACGCGCCGAAATAGCCACTTTGCCTGCACTTGCAATACAAAATAGTATGTGTATCAAGTGCGGATTGACAATTGTTGCGGCCCATACGATTGCTAGTAATTCTTTTTCAGTTGTATTATAATTCTGCTCCGCGCGAGATAATACTCTGCTTGCGTAAGCAATGAGTCGGTCGTTGCTTATCGGTCTCTGTGAGAGCACGGCTCCGATTGCATAATCAGAAGCGTCTGTGGTTACATTAAATTCTTTATTAAAATTTGGATATTGCAGTACTGGCGCTGTCATTAATTTTTCTTTTAATATGTTGAACGCTATCTGCTGTTCGTTATTTCACGCAAAGATTTTGTTTTTCTTTGTTAATTTCGTTAAAGGCTTCGCGATTTTTGAAAAATCTTGTATGAACTTGCGATATCCGGCTAATCCGATACATGACTGGATGTCTTTTACTTTGTGTCCCGTAATGCCAATGAGTGTAATTTTTTTTTATATATAAGTGCGTCGTCTTTTAAATGTTTAAGTTTTATTAATGAAATAGTTGCCCCTAAGTCAAATAGCATTTTAACTGTGCCATTCTGAGCTTCGCGTATCGGCAGTGTAATTAGATCTAAGCCTATGGTCTCTTGTAGTGCTGGTTGTATATGTGATACGCGATACTCGATTGCGCGTACCGGGGTGTCTTTTTCTCAGTCTCCCTCGTTGTTATCGAGTTCGTCATCGGACTTATTTTTTCGCGACTTACTTTATTTCTTTCAGTCGTCCTTTGATTCTATCTGAGCTATTTTCGCGTTGGGTTTTTTCTTTTCTGCAGTGTTTCTTTTTGATCCTTTTAGAATTCGGCATTCTTTACGATTGTGTCCGCGCCTTTTGCAGTAATTGTAAAATTTTTCTACTGTCGTTACGCAATCTGACTTCTCCAGTTTCGGAAGTGCATATTTATTACTACGACAGTTGCGTTCGAAATGGCCTGCTTTTCCGCATTTGAAACAACGCGATGTCGTTTTCCCGGTCTGTCGCGGTGATGTGTGGTCGTCTCAATTACGATTTTTATATGAGCGTAATGCATTTGAATTTTTAACTTTTTCTTCGGCTGTCGCGACGTTGATAGCTTTTTTAAGTGTATAGTAATCTCGAAAACGGACGATCATTTGTATTTCTTCGCACAGTACCGTTTGAAAGTTATGTAAGGCTTGATTCTGAATGGTCTCTAGAATAACCTGTTTTTTGGTTAAAGAGCGAGCCCTCTATCATAGACGTAAAATTCCATTGCTAGTGTCTCTACACGAGTTCCGAAGGTGTGTGCATTTTCATTTACTTTTTGTTTTAGCGAATTGAATTCGAGTTATAAATGTGTCGTGTTACGCTTACTTTGATATGACGCTTCTAATTGTTGTTTTAATTCGTTGTATGTACGTATGTCTTGTGTTTGATAGTCAATCCATGCTTTGCCTTTTAATTTAGTACTCAGAATGCCCCATACTAAGCTGTCTTTGTCTTGTGAATCTATGTTACTGACGGCATAAGTACATGCGCTTAAGAATTAGCTCGCATTGTGATGTTCCGTGGAACTCTGGGATTAATCCTCGTGCTTTTTTTAAAGACATATATCTGTCGCGCGTAGATCGGCGATGCCTAACGTCGGGTTCAGTGCGTCCATAAGCGACGTCATACCTGTCGTTATCACGTCCGCCCGCGTCTCGGTCGCGTGTACGTTCACGCATATCTCTTCGGTTATTGTATCGGTCTTCCGAGTCTCGATCGCGGGTGTATTCGCGGAAATTTTATCAATTTTCGTGATGCAGATCACTTCTTAAGATAGTCGGTAGCGATAACATGTATATATTTGTTTGACCCGCGAACTACGCGTGTGACTCTAGTTACATTCTTGATAAGCGACTGCCTCTGCGACTGCGACTGCGACTGCTCGGTTTATATAGTATCGCTTTTTGGGAGGTTCCTTAATCGGAAGGGGTGCCTGGCAACGAACCCTCTCGGCCAAGAACCTGTAAGCGAAGTAAATTCAAAGTCCCTTTGCTTCGCTTGCACTTTGGGCAATTTCGGTTCTGCGTATATCTCGCAGCGTTTGCATTTTTCGCGCGATCGGCATCCGTTGTCAAGCGGATGTAACATGAATAATTATATCTTTTAGGAATATAACAATTACACCATATATATTTTTACGTTTATATCGATACATACATATATCAATCTTTATAAAGTATTCTTATTATAAATTAGAAAGAGAATATATGAGCGAAAAAGAGATTTGCTTTCCGAATGAAGTATTCAAATTGTATTTGCTATTCGAACAAGACATTTCATTAAAGATAAAATGCCTTTTCCTCATCAATAAACCATTTTATCTTATTTTAAATCCATTTCTAAGTTTTAATTTTACTTAATTATTTCTTTTTACTTATTTCTTAATTTCCAGTTTTAATAGTTAAAATGTCTTGCAACAAGAAATATTATTAAAAGATATAATATTAAAAGGAGACAACACGTAACAAAAAGATATTAATAATTTTAATGGTTACGCTAGTTTTCGATAAAATGATTTTCTTATATATGTTTTTATATTTATATATGTGTACTTATATATGTTTATTTATATTTGTATTTTTATTATTTAATTTTATACTTGAAAAGTATCTAAACCAAAGGTCGGAACGTAGTCTGTAATAAATTTTTATGATATTGTACTAAGATTATTGAAGTCAGTTAGGTTGTTTACAATAATTTCTTAATTTATTTTTCACTGGCAACACATAAATACTTCTTATAATAATTTAAACTTAAAAAAAAAAAGAAAATATATATATATCAAGAGACACGGTAGTGTCTCGCGACCAGTTAAGGGCGTAGCGGAGACACCGTGTATCTTAACGCGAGTCGGACATTTGAGTCTTTATAATATTTCGAATCCTCAATAATGGCTGAAGCAATCGAGTTTATACTAGACTTAATCGATAGATTGAGTTCGAATTATATAATAAAAGTGTCTTTATTTCTGCTCTACGTGATTTGTAAGCAGAGATATATAAATGCAAAGTCGAAATATGAAAAATTTCTATTAAGAAACGTCCCCGTCATCATTATCATCATTATCATCATTATCATCATCATTATCATCATCGACCACGCATACATAGTAGTATCGTGCTACACGTATTCACACGTATACAACACATGCGCACACATATATCACACGTACACAACACATGCAAGATGCATGTAGTGGTAATTTTGTCCATCTCGCACGTTTTACAACAGATGGCGATAGTGGCGCTCCGCCATATCGGCAGCGTGCGGGGTTATGTTGGCTAACTCTCTCTCTCTCTCTCTCTCTCTCTCTCTCTCTCTCTCTCTCTCTCTCTCTCTCTCTCTCTCTCTCTCTCTCTCTCTCTCTCTCTCTCTCTCTCTCTCTCTCTCTCTCTCTCTCTCTCTCTCTTTCTCACACACACACGCACACACACACACACACTCTCTCATTCTTACTCACTCACTCACTGTTCGTCTTGTGTACTTATTTAGTACATTCATGATCGGCAGCGTGCGGGGTTATGTTGGCTAACTCTCTCTCTCTCTCTCTCTCTCTCTCTCTCTCTCTCTCTCTCTTTCTCACACACCCACGCACACACACACACACTCACTCATTTTCACTCACTCACTCACTGTTCGTCTTGTGTACTTATTTAGTACATTCATGATTAAACATCTATATGCATTAATGTGAAATTTACTTACAATTAGTTTACTTGAAATATTCAATCTCTAAAGTGTTTATCTTATAAGATAGACAAAAAAATCTGAGTAAATAATAAGAAAAAAAAACAAGGATTATTATTGTCATAATTTTTTATCAATTAAGTACTCTCAACTATCCAATAATTAAATAAATACGTACAAATGTGCGCGCGTGTACACACATACACATATTGATATATTAAAGAGATTGAAGGAGAGGAAGGAGAAGATAAAAATTTGAATATTCACATATATTTTCAAATATTATATATGAATTTATAGTTTACATATCTAATTAATAATGAATTTCTAATTATATTAAACATATCAAAATAAAGACATACATGTATTTATCAAATGAATAAAATTATTGAATACAGACTTAAAAAATTTATTAAACATAGACTTAAAAAATTAATTAATTAAACATATTCCAAATTTAGAAAAAATAAACTTTATTTATATATGCAACAGCTTTTTAAACTAAATTTTTAAATTCTATTTTATATTAGACAATTATCTCAATCAACATCTACGTCCACATTAGCTGCACTGCAGACTACCTCTACAGCCACATTATCTGCTCCGCGGATATAGCGTTATGCCAATACGATACATTACATGTACTTACTTACTTGCCTTTACTGTACCAACTCTTGTTCTTTCCACGTAATCATGTTTTTACAGTTATCGTTTGCTGTATATCTTCCAGCAAACTTTATTTCGTGTGAAGTGTATTTAATTAATTAAATCTCTGCGAAAGATTGAGAAGATGAAGGGATAATTCAAACTATGAAGACATGGTTACATGGAAAAGACAAGAGTTGATACAATAATAAAGACATACATGTATTTGTATCCTGCTGGCATAAGGTTATAGAAGTTGATTGAGATTGAAAAATAATAATGAAAATAATAAAAAAAATAAAGACACATGTATTTGTATCGTGCTGGCATAAAGTTATAAAAGTTGATTGAGATTGAAAAATAATAATAAAAATAATTAAAAAAAGGAAATATTCAATCATCATTTAAAAGCATATTTGAAATCTGTAGAATAAACAGTTTTTGCAAAAAATGTGGAGCATTTGAGCTCTAGTAAGTCTAAAAATAAATGTAAACAATTAAATTTCAATTCAATTCTTTATTCGTCCCCTAAGGGATTGAAGGCGCTTTTGAAGGAGCGTTCCCCAACCTTACAAACTCTTACAATCTTACTTATATCTACTCTTAACTCTACTCTTACATCTAATTTACAAATAACTTAATTCTACCTTAACCTACTTATCTACTACTTTAGAGAGAGAAAGAGCCGTCCCTACCTATCGCTTCGCTTCGGCTTCCGATTCCCCATACATTCTCCACCACCTCATTCATACCTCACTCATTCTCCTCCTCATACTTCCTTCCTCCTTTTCCCCTCCTTCCCTCCTTTCTTCCGTTCTCCCCTCTTCCCTCTTTTTCTCTATTTCTCTCATCCATCCTTCCCCTTCTCCTCCTTCCTGCAGTATTTCCTTCATTCTTTCCCACCAGTTTCCCTTCCCCCCTTCTCCCCCACATTCTCCTATCACATGCTCCCATGTTTCATTTTCTATCCCGCATAACCTACACCTTCTTTTCCCCTCTTCTTCCCAGTATCTCGCCCCTCTCATCTCATTGTTCATTCTGAACCTGACTATCCTTCTCCATCTACTTTCCCCCCATCCCTTTCTCAGGTATTCCGGTAAACCCTCCTCCTTCCATTCCCCATACTATCTATTATATCTCGACTCTCTTATCCTCTCCCATCTTTCCTCCTTCTGCCTTTCCCTGTCTTTCTGTTCCCACCCCTCATATACTTCCTCTCCCCTTCCCCTTTTTTTCCTCCATCTCTTTCCCTTCTATTCCTCTTTCTTCCCAGAATTTCCCCCTCTCTTCCTCCCACATCGTTCTTTCCTTTCCTCCCCTTATCCTCTCTTTCATATCCTCAAAACATTTCCTCGCTAAACTTCCTCCCCTTCCTTCCTCCAACTTCCTCTCATACCCTACCGCCCTCCTTCCTGCCCTTATCCTAAATTTGTCTTTTCCTATCTCCTCTCTTACCATATACCCCGGCGTGCACCAGTCTACTCCTAACGTCCACCTAATCCATCGCTCCTGCATTGCCTCCACCTCTCTCCTCTCCTTCCATCCCCATATTTCCGCCCCATATTCCAACTCCGTCCCCACCAACCTTTCCATTAGCCATACTCTTTTCATCCAGTCTCCTGCAAACCTTCTCTTTCCCATTCCCCACACCTGTCTTATCACCGCTCCTGCTTTTCTAACTCTGTTCTGCGCCTCCTGCCCCCCGTTCCTCTGTAGCTTATACCCTAAATATGTGAATTCTTTCACTTCCTCTAACCTTTTTCCTTTCCATCTCCACTCCACTCTCTTCATTCTTCCTCCTCCCTTTTTAAACCTCATTACCTTTGTCTTATCCACATTCACCTCTAACCTTTTCTTGTCCATATAACTTTCCATTTTCCCCAACATATGTATCATTCCTTCTTCATCCTCCGCCAACAGTACCATATCATCTGCGTACGCCAAACAATGCACCTTTTCCCCTCCCAGTTTCACCCCCCCCCCAACCTCCTTTTCTTAGCACTTCCTCTATATCCGCTATCAGCAAACTGAATAAGTGCGGACTCATTGGGCAACCTTGCCTCACCCCCCTTGCCGTCCAAAAATTTTCTCCCTCCTCCTTCCCCACTCTTACCTTACTCCTCGTTTCCCTGTACACCTCTTCTATCCTACTCCTTAATCCCTCCCTCACTCCCCTCCTCTTCATTGCCTCCATTACACCTCCCTATCTACCGAATCAAACGCCCGCCTTCAGGTCCATAAATGCCGCGACTATCTTTTCCCCCCTCTTGTTTACCCTCTTATTCACCAGATAGTTTCAACACATAGATACTATCCATCACCCCCATTCCCTTCCTAAAACCTGTCTGACTCTCCGGTATCATATTTCTTCCCCTCCATTTCTTCCTTTAACCTTTCAGTTAAAATTCCCACGTATATCTTGTATAGCGTTGGCATCAATGTTACTCCTCGATAGTTTTTCCACTTTATTCCCCGTTCCCTTTTTCAACAGTGGGCACTATTATCCCTTCTTTCCACCTCTCGGCCATCCTTCTCTCTCCATACTCTGTTTGCACCTTTCCCATACCCACTCTTCTACCCCTCTCCCCTCCATATTTCCATACCTCACTTGGTATCCATCATCCCCCGCTGCTTTTCCTTTCTTCAGTTTTTCCCAGCATCCTCTTCACTTCCCCCTGCTTTTCGCCCTCATCCCTCCCCCTTTTTTTTTTCCCCTTTAATTTTTTTTTTTCCCCCTCCAATAAATATAAAGATTTCCCATTTCCCCCCCTTTTCTCTACCCCCTTCTCTTTTTTTTCCCCTGAAAAAATCTTCCAAAATTTCCCCCTTCCTTTTTCCCTTTTCCCCCCTTGTCCCCCTCTACCCTTCTCCCCTTTTTTTCTTTACAATTGTTAATCCCCCCCACCAACCCCCTCCCCCTTTTTCCCTTCCCAACCCACTTTTTCCCCTTTTCCACACCCGCCCCCCACCCCTTCCTTTTTCTCCCCCTTTTTTTCCCTTCTTCAACCTTTATTTTTATTTTTTTCTAGCTCTTAACCCCCTTCCAAACCCCTCTCCCACTTATTTCCCTTTATTTTTTCCCCCTTCTTTGTCCTCCCCCTCTTTTTTTTATTCCTTTCCCCCCCCCTTTTTTCCTTTTAGTCCCCCCTTCTTTCTACGTTCAATAAGGGTGAGGTCCGATTCATGTTATCCCCCCCCTCCATTTTTTTATCCTTTTTTTACTCTATCCTCTCCCAAGAATTTTTCGATTCCCCTCTTCCATGAAGTGTATCCCCCTCCTATCCCTCATCCCCCAAAAAAACCCATCCACCCCAACCTTTTCACCCCCCCCAAACCGTCCTTTATCTTCTTTCTTCTTCCTCCTCCCCTATCCCCCCCCCCCCCCCTTTTACTGTCCTTTTGTTGAAAAATTTTTCCCCCAAAATCGTCCATTTTTTCTTTTTCTCTTCCATCCTTCCCTTATTTCCCCCAAATTTTTCCTTTCCAGTCCCCTTGTGATACCCCCTTTCCTCCATTCTTTTCAAAATTTTAATCCCCCCTCAATTCCCCCGCTTTTTCCCCTTCCTGATTTTTTTATCTTCCCCCCTCCTCCCTTTTCCCCCCGATCACCCCCAAAGGTTTCCTTTTTTTCTCTCTTTGCTGCTTGTTCTCAAAAATCTTTCGGAACCCTTTTCCCCCACCCCTTTCCTTATCAAAAGGTTTAAATCACAACCCCAAAAATTTTTTCCTAAGAAAATTTTTCCCCATTCTTAGCCCTGCCAATTCCAAAAAAAAATCTTTTTTTAAAAAAACCCCCCCCCCCCCCCAAAAAAAAAGGGGTTTTCCCCCCCTCCTTTCCTTTCTTTTTTCCCCCTTTTTTTTTTTTTTCCCCCATTTTTTTGTTTATACCCTTTTTTCCCCCTTATTTTCCTAACCTTCTTAAAATTTCCTTTTCCAATTTTTTTTGACACCTTCCCCTCTTCCCCTTAAAACCCTACAATTTTTTTTTTTTCCTTCCATAGCTGTCCATACATTGTTTCCTTTCCCCCTTTTTCCCGCGATTCCTTTGCTCCATTTAAAATTTTCCCCTTTCCCAGGTTAAAAAATTTATTTTCACCCTCTTTCCCTTTTTAAAAATTTTTCCTTCCATTACCGCTTTGTTCCACCAGGGGGACACCACCAAAACTTTCCCCCCCCCCAAAAACCTACAACACGGGGTTTCGCCCCAACTTTCAAACCACCCCTTTAACCCCCCCCCAATTTTTTTAAAGGCCCCCCTTTAAACCAGTCCACCCAAGCCGACCCTTACCCCCCGCCCCCCCCCCACCTCCCCCTTTTCTACCGCCCAAAAACCCTTTTTGGCTTCCCCTTTTTTTTTTTCTTCTTTTTTCCATTCCCCCCTTTTTTCCAAAATTTTTCTTCAATTTTTTTATTTCCTCGCCAAAATTTGTTATCTTCTCCCCATCTTTCCCATTTCCTTAATCCCCTTTTTATTCCCTACCTTCATTAGCCCCTTTTGCTTTTTGCTCCTTTTGGTTTTTTTTTCCTTTTCTTCCTTTCTCCTTCCCCTTTTTTTCTTTTTTCCTTTTTAAAAAAACCCATACACCCATAAGCTCCCCTCTCCTTCCCCAACTCCTTACTCTCTCGGCCCCCCCTTTTTTTTATTTTTTCCCCCCCTTTCCCTTTTTCCCCCTTCCTTAAACTATCTTATTGATCCTATCCCATCTCAATATTCTCTTCATTAATTTTCCTTTATGCTTTTTTCTTCGATTCCTCTATGCTCCCCAATCGCTCCAACTCGCTAGGAATTACCCCGGGAATTCCCATCTTTTTTTTACTCACTACCCTAACCTACTCTCCTTCCTCTTTCTTCACGGTTTCGTGTCCCCCTGTCTCACCTTTTTTCCACTTTTTCCTTTTTAAAAACCTTTTCCCCTTTTCTTCCTATCCTTTCAATCTCCCCCTTTTTTCTACACCCTTAAACCCCTTATTCCTATTACCTCAACCCTTTTTACCTTTCCCACAAAACCGCCACGCTTTCACACACCGCACTCACTTCTTACCGGAACCCCGGGAACCAAAATTAAAAATAAACATCAATTTAAAAAAACATTTTTTATAAATTATATATATAAACCAATTTGTTTTAATATTTTCATAAAAGGGGTTGTAAAGGGAAGTGGCTAAAAAGGGAAAAATTTAAAAATAGTTAACATAATTTTAATAAATGAAATATTTCATAAAAAAAAAATATTTTATATTTCGAAGTTTAGTAAGATTATGTAAAAATTATACCTTTACAACTTTTTTTAGTAAATATTTCGAGAAAAAAACGATTTTTTAGAGAAAAATTAAAGGGAATTCTATTTTTAAATATAAGTGACTTTTAAATAACCTTGAAAAAACCCGTCCCCCCTTTTTGGAAAAAATCTGTGTCAACTTTTTCTTTTTTCGAAATCCTGCAATTTTTCAAATTAATAGAAAAGTATAAAAAATCTCGACATTAGACACACACACACACACACACACACAACACACATATGGGTAAATTATTAAATAGGGGCTTTAGGAGGAAGTCAGGTTTGGATATAATTGACACATCTTTTAAGCAAAGAAGTTTTAGAAAACATTTTAAAATTGTTCTATTCGGTATAAAAATATACAAAAATGAATAAATTTAATCCAAAAATCACTTTAAAAAAAGGAAAAAAAAGGCGACCAGTTAAGGGCAGCCATTAACAAAAATTATCCTTGCAAACCCATGTAGAACCCTATAAAAAATTAACATTGAAAACCCAGTAAAATCCTAGGCAAAATTAACCATTGCAAACCCATGTAGAATCGTACCCATTGACAAAACCTATGTAGAATCCTATGAAAAATTAACCATTGCAAACTCATGTAGAATCCTATGAAAAATTAACCATTGCAAACCCATAAAATTGAAATTAAAAAATTATCCATTGCAAACCCATGTACAATAGAATTGTATGAAAAATTATCGATTATAAACCCATGTACAATCGTAACAAAAGTAATGAAATAAAAAAAAATTGCGCAAGTGAAAGTAGAAACTTGTACCAGTGGAAAATTAAAGTTGCAGACATATATAGAGTCGTATAATGAATCAGTAAAAATTTAAATTTGCAAATGTAGAATCGTACCATAAAAAAACTTATCTTTTAAAAAAAAGATAAACAAGATGCCAAGTCCATGCGCCATGTGAAAAAGAAATAAAAAATTTTGTTAAAAAAACTGGGCGCGCTGCTAAGTTTCAAAATTACAATGCACCTTAAAGTAACATTAATTAATTTAAACACAAAACATATTTTAACTGTAATGAGTTTAAAAGTAACAATTTAATTTTAATATTGTTAGAATATTATTTAGCAGCGCTCCCAGTTTTTTTAACTAAAATTTTTTTATTTCTTTTTCACATGGCGCATGGACTTGGCATCTTGTTTATCTTTTTTTTTAAAAGATAAGTTTTTTTATGGTACGATTCTACATTTGCAAATTTAAATTTTTACTGATTCATTATACGACTCTATATATGTCTGCAACTTTAATTTTCCACTGGTACAAGTTTCTACTTTCACTTGGCGCAATTTTTTTTTTTATTTCATTACTTTTGTTACGATTGTACATGGGTTTATAATCGATAATTTTTCATACAATTCTATTGTACATGGGTTTGCAATGTAGGATTCTACATAAGTTTGCAATGGATAATTTTTAATACAATTCTACATGGGTTTGCAATGGTTAATTTTTCATAGGATTCTACATGAGTTTGCAATGGTTAATTTTTCATAGGATTCTACATAGGTTTGCAATGGGTACGATTCTACATGGGTTTGCAATGGTTAATTTTGCCTAGGATTCTACATGGGTTGCAATGATTAATTTTTCATAGGATTCTACATGGGTTTGCAATAGGATAGGATTCTACATGGGTTGCAATGGATAATTTTTGTTAATGGCGTGCCCTTAACTGGTCGCCTTTTTTTACCTTTTTTTTAAAGGTGAGTTTTTAGAGATTATATATATAACTTGACAAAACCTTTGCGTGAATGTTGACTATTTCTCGATTTTCAATCGTTGGACTTTTTTATATAATTTATAGTTTAAAAATTTTCAACAGTATTACTAATATGAAAATTTTTTAATTTAATGAATAATTGTTTACTTGGGAAAAAAAAGGCCCCCCCAATCAATGGTCAAAACGTAGGAGTTAATAAATGAAATATACGCTAGTTTGGTCGATTATTCACTATCCCATCCCAAAAAAAAAATATAAATAATTTTAAAACTTGAGAAATTATGTATATTTTTAAGTCAAAGTGCTTTTTCAAAAAAATTTAAATTTTTCAGATGCATTCATTTCTTGAGTGATTAAAAAAATAGAAAAACCACTTTTTTGTTATCTTTTTCATTTTTATTGTCGTTATATATTTTTCAAACAAAATATTTCAAAGAGTATGGTTAAAAATACTATTAGGATAATATCTATTTATTTTTTGAGACCTGAAAAGACCGGTCAAGGTAACATAAAAATCTTAATAGAAAGTCTATTTTCATTCAAATTCTTGTAGGTGAAGCAAGATTTTTTTTAAAAGAATATGAAACAAAAAAAAGATGTTTCTATTAAGATTTTTATAGATTTATAGAGATTTGACGCACTTTCAAGGATATCCCCAAAATCAAAAAAAATATCATCGGCTAATAATTTTTTAAGCCGTACTTTTTCGTTTGAAACATTTCCAAATAAGATTTTTTTTTAGATATTTTGCCCCTCGGGAAATTTTGCCCTCCTTAAAATAAGCAAATAGTTTATTTTTTTCATCTATTTTGGGAAAATTTTGAAACAATGTTTAGAGCCCAGTTATATAAAAAGCTTATATAAATTATAAATATTGGGTTTTAAATATAATTGTAAAAAAATATATTTTAATTACCTTTTTTACATCAAAAATGTTCGCAGCTAAAACTTTAATTTTTTTCTTTGAATTTTTTCCCGTATTTGTATGTGGAAGAATTTACAAAAAAATCACTCCACCACAAAGCTTATATTTACCATCATGTTTTTGGTCACAAAAACTATTAATTCTTGTTCCGTTACCTACACATATGCAATTTGATCATTATAAAATAACATATTTTATTTTATATCTGTGATGAAAATAATTTTTTTTAAAATAACTAGTCACAGTTGTTAAAATTTTTATATAAAAATTTAAAGAAACCGCCCCCAAAAAATTTTAACATTATGATGTTTTTTTTAAATTTGAATTTCTTATAGAGTTCTATTTTTTGAACACTTTTTCTGCAGTCTTATTAAATTGTAACAAAATTTTACCTGATCCTGGCTCTTGACTACGAAAACAACACAAAGTTCATCGTCTATTTGGGTGAGGAATTTCTGTTACTGCAATTCCCATATGCTGGAGCGATCTTTTGATTTTGTGATGACCTTTAAAAAAAAACCGGTCAAAAGGGCAACATAAAAATCTTAAAAAAGAAATGTTATTTTTTATTACAAATTCTTGTGGGGAAGTCAAAATTTGCCCAAAAGAATATAAAAAAAAAAAATGATGTTTCTATTTTAAAATTTTTATAAAATTTTTTAGAGATTTTAGACTTCAAACCCTTTTAAGGAATCCCCCAAAACAAAAAAATATCACGGGTAATATATTTTTTTTAAACCGTACTCCTTTTTGTTTGAAAAAATTTCCAAAACAAGATTTTTTTTTTGATTTTTTTGCCGTCAGGGAAAAATTTTTTTTTCCCCCCCCTCGTATATAATATATGCATTATAGTTTATTTTTTTTTTTCATCTATTTGGAAGTATCTGAAAAATGTTTAGATGCCCAGTTATAAAAAAGCTTTTATAAATTAAAATATTTGATTATAAATATAATTGTAAAAAAATAT